>NC_056736.1:545018677-545191177 GCF_019279795.1 Protopterus annectens
TCCTGATAGTAAGTTCACATTTTCATTATTTCTTTTAAATCTGTCCTATTTTGTAATATTTCCCTTCCAAGTCTCCCTGATACACCCTCATATTGCAAACCAGATTCCACTCCCAACCATGAATAGCATTTCCTGTTGAAAGCTAATTACCTCTCCAACAATTCTCATAAGTCCAGTAATAGTAGTTTTAGGTGGAATATAAACACATGCCATTGTAATCCTCCTTCTCTGCCAATAACCCCTTATTGCCACAAAACTGTCATTATTGTCTTTCTTCTCCTCCTCTTCTAACTCTATTGGATCCCCTCTTAGATTCAGTGTTATTACTGCCAATTTCCTTTGTCTGCTATATTCTGCTGAATATCCATTCTGAAATCCTTTCTTTGCCAAATTCACACACTCATTTCTATCCAACTATGTCCTCAATAACACTGATATTTATACCCTATACTTCTTAATATAATTCAGCAGCCTTTGCTTTTTGTCTGTACCAACAATGTCATTTATATTCTGTGATATAATTGATAAGGCAGTCATTCTAATAAGAAGTCATTACTTTCACATATTTTACAACAGTTGTTGAATTTATGTTTAAAGCTTGCATTCTACATGCACACATTTATGTTTGGCAAGCTGATCATATATGCAGCTGTGGCTTCTCATCTCTGTTTGCATTTACTTCACATTTGCCCAGGCTTTTTCATTCAATAAAAACACTCAAGCAACAAAAAATATGCACATTTTTATTTTAACCTCAACCCCTTCTAATTCACAACTAATACACAAACTATATACAGTTTCCAAAAAGGGAAATCACTCCTCCAAGAGGGTCCAATTGTTTCAGATAGACAGGCTTTACCTGTTCTAAAGTTTTTCTTAATCATGTTGGAAGGACTTGTTAGAGCCTGTGTTTCATCTTGCACAAAAAAGTCCATTCTTCTCCCATCTCTGTTTCCCTCCAAATGTGAAAAATGCCTTACATGGTGTAAATTAACTGATTTTTAGCCTTAAGAAAAAGTGCAATGGCTACCCTTAAATTAATAAACTAGATTGTGCACTGTTATATTTTACAGTGAAGTGCTACATACTACTTGGAATGCATCTGCTTACAAAGGTTTTTTATGAAATGTGTCAGACTTCATTTATTTTCACTGCTTTGATTGCCAGTTCTGTTAAAGTACTACAGTGTTGCTCATACAAATGCATCAGAGTTCATGGTTCAGTCATTTACTGATTAATTGCCTGAGCCTGTAAAGATATGATCTCCAGCTGAAGAGCTTTTTTGATGGTGGGGAAAAAAATTTAGAAAAGTATGAAATAATATTCTTAGATGTTAGGAAACTTATCATTTTACATGTTTATGGATAAAGTTTTACATTTGCTATTAATATAGCTATGTACAAAATAAACTGTATATTAAAAGTGAATATAATTGTTTTTGGACAGTTGGTAGCTAGAGAGGTTAAGTACAGAAACAAAGTACCATTCATGTCCAGATAAAATGCAAGTAAATCAATACGAAATAAGGATGCAGAGCTTGGCTAAAATAAAACAACTTTAATAAAATGACAAACTGCAGGATAAAAATAAAACAGACAAGTGCTTTCACTCTAGATAAGGCACATCCTTACAGCCTTAAAAATATCTCCAAGTACATTCATTAAAAAGGAACAATGCACCTATCAAAAATAGGTAAAAAAAACATGTCGCTAGGAATAATTAACATAAAACAAATAAACACTCACCAAAGTACAGCCAGTTATGTTAAAGTAGAAAAACTATACAGCCTATCAGCTAGTCTACAATACTGAATCTAGACTTGTCTGACATGCACCAATGAGCTATTAGAATAAAGAAATCATTGTTTTTATTCCTCTATATCAAAGTGGTATGTGATGTTTTCAGGAAGCATTGGAATATCTTGCTACATGATGAGAATTTGAAGGAGATAGTAGGTTTAGGACTGAGGTTTTCCTTCAAGAATAGTAAGTCATTGAAATGTCTGTTGTGCTATAAGAAGCCTGGACAGGTTGCTACTGTACAGTCTGATCAATGAGACACATATGCTTGTAGATCAAGCTCTTATTGCAGTTTTGTTTTATGCCCTTAACTTTCTCCTTTTAGTAGCATTTACTGTAGGGTCTAATTGTGCCATGCACAAGGATGTGTGCTTTTTTTCAAATATGCTAATGCATAGTCTTTTTCAGCTTGTACCCACTAGGCTCTGACCGCAGCTGATTTACCTACAATTTATTATTTATGTTATTTATTTATTTACAGTTTGTTTACCAGGATAGCCCATTGGGCCAAGGAGCCCATTTTCAATGGAGTTCTGGGGAGAAAAGCTCCAACAATGATAAACAAGTGATACAGTAAATTAGACATACAGAATTGTTTCAGAGTATATAAAATGCATAAGATGTGTAGAATACAATGGAAATGAAAAATGTACAAAACAAAATAAATAATGATTAAATGCTTCTACATGGCTATCAAGGAAGTATCTATCTGTATATATATATTTGCATAGTCTACAGTAGTAATCTAAGGATGTATCTATTTGTACATTTATTTACATAGTCTACAATAGTGACTTCTCAAGTTGGATTATAAGAGAGAAAGTAAAAGAATCAGAGAATAGATAAATTAAGGCTAATAGGTGAAGTGAAAGATATAGGTACGTAAGGAAGGAGTAAGGGTGGAAAACACAGGAGGAGAGTTGGTTAGTAGACTGGACAGTGGGAATCGTGTTGTGTAGTTTTGACAAAGAGAGGTTGGAGGGGTGTAGAAAACTACAGGAGAGAGATCTGAGTAGAGAGAGGTTAGGGAAGAGGGGAGGAAGGATATAGTATCCTGTAGGATATATTATAATATATTATATTATATTATATTATATTATATTATATTATATTATATTATATTATATTATATTATATTATATTATATTTGTTTGCCACAGTATGCACTCATCAATATTTACCAATTTCAGGCTCATCCCAGGTGAAATGCAAAGCATTACGCAAATAAAAATACAGAAATGTAATCAATAACAGAGTAGTTCAGACTAATTATATGGGAAAAAATGAGTATATACATTCTAGTGAACAAGCATGGTGCAATATACTATCAAGCAGAGTGTAATGTACAATATACATCAGTTTCTAAAGTGGGTCAATCTTCAGTGACTCTTGAGAAGAGACTTGGAAAGGAAATAAGTCGCAGGTGTCACCAATGCAGCAAGTTGAATCTACCACCCTCCCCAAGAATGGGTAAGATGGCATCAGCTGATGTCTTCCATCTTCCTCTGCCTGGCTGCTTCATTATCCATACCACTAATTGAATGTGGATTGCCTGGGTCATAATCATGGCTTTGTTCCTCCATGCCACAAGGCTGAGACAACCTTTGTTAAACCTCAAATGTATTTTCACTTACTGTAAAATGTTTTTTTCTGTATATTTTCACTTATGGCAAATGTTGTTTTCTTCTTCTTTATCTTTCTTCCCTGTATGATTGTTGCTTGAGTGATTCTTGGCCTGAAATGGACTTTTCTGTTGGCAACCACTTCTTGTTAAAGATTTCTGGGAAGGAACCCACAAATGCAGAGGGCAGCAATCTGGGGGGGGGGGCGTGCAACTTGTGAGTGTGGTGTAGTGGCCAAAGCAATGAACTGTTAAGCTAGGGGTACAGACTTGAACCCCCTCACCTCCTTCTTTTGTTCTCTGTTACCCTACATCACACACACACACACACACACACACACACACACACACACACACACGCACGCACGCACACACACACACACACACACACACACACACACACACACACACACACACACACACACACACACACACATCTCTGAGGAAACCTTTACAACCTACTCACAGTAGCATGAGCAAAATATTATCCTTGGATGTCTGAAATAATGTGTAATGTAATACTTTTCCTGCTAGTCTGTATTACAGCAAATTCTCTAATGGCAACCATGTATAAAGAGTTCCAAAAGAAAAGCAAAGTATGATTTTACAGTGATTTTTAACTTATTTTTATTATATGTTAAACCGCTGTTTCCCAGTCAGAAATAAAAAGGATTACAAGATACATAATATCACTGTCTACAGACGGCTTCTGTTCAATGTATCAAATATATTGTGAGACCACAAATTATTTACTGACTATGTCCTTAATAAGAAGTAAAATATAAAAGTGAATAAGTGTATGTTATAAAGAAACTAACAAAACATCTGGGAGCAGGTCAATGTGCATTAATAAAGAACAGTATCGATGATAATGTACACAAGTGTTTCAGTGATAAATTCATTGATACCACATGTAATTTATCTAAAACGTTAAACAAATAAATATACCATATCTTAGAACAGAAAAAGAGACCTAAAAGTAAAATCCCAGATAAACTTTTCAAAGAACAGATCTTTACTAACAAATTATTCTTACACTCAGATCAAGCCAACTTTGAGATTAAGATAGCCTCCCAGATGAAAGATATGGCCTGGCATACAAGGTATCTGGGGATCCTGTTTTAATGAACCTTTTGCATATCCACAAAACAAACAGCATCGGAAATGCTAGATTAAAAAAAATAAATAAATTTTGACTGCAACATAAAAAGGACATGTTGGAGCCACAGATATGTTTCTCAGATAATTCCCACTCGCTGGAACAGGCCTCCATGTGAAGCAGAGTTCCTCCCTATTCCTATTTAAATGCAACATGGACCAATGGATGGGTAAACAGGAAGTCACCCCTGGTCTGGCTCCTATGTCTGGGATGGACAAAGCCAGTGAGTAAATCACCTCCTATATAAATCAAATTTGTGGGTCACGTGTGGGTTGCATGGCTAGGCTTATACGGGCCCTAATGGTCATTAGCCTACTATACACCTATGACCCTATAAACCTATGAAGATACGAAACATAACTGCAGAGAAATATGCATTCAGAAATATATAAATGATACACTAAGTGCAAGACTAAATTAAACAATTTTTATATTTCACTGAAAAATGTAAGTCATGTGACTTGATTCCATGATTTAAGGTTTTGGCCATGAATATTTTTCTAGTATAATATGCACTAGTCAGGTAATGATGAGTGGAAGCCCATTCCAAGGAGGGAGTTGACCGATTCCCAGGCCAAAATCACTTTCTTGGAGAAGCCTAGAAGTGCACCTTGTGCATTAGGAACTCTAGAGAACATGACACTGGTGAGCAATGCACAGCACTTTAGATGAATATTATAGGTCTGCACAAATGAATAGCCATGCTGGCTAAGCATAGCAGGTATTGCAGTGCACTGTCTAGCCAAAATAGGGGGAATTAGGATGCAAAACGTCTTCTGGCTCCTGTTGGATGATGCCTGCAATCCCCAGCTCTTACACTTCCTTCCTAATGTCTTATTACATCAGTTGTTGGGGAGTAAAGGAGTCATCAGGGAATGGAAGCTTGCTGCTTGTGAGACTTTGTGGCTAAAAATATTTATAAAAATAGAGGTCATAATTACTTAAGAAATGTCAAAGTTAATAACATATTCATGGTCAAACTCTGAAGTAAATATGTAAGATATAAATTCAGAATACATCTACTTTTCTTTACAATTTTCAGTTTTACGTACAGGTATAGGTGAGTGAAGTACCATGTCCATCATAAACTGGCAAAACGTAATTCCTTGTATATGTACCCTGCTGAACGCTACCAGTGCTGGTGTACTGAAGTATGTACCAGACTGCTCAGTAAGGCCCTCAGTGCAAAACATATATATGAGACAGCTTTATCACATTTTCCTTCTCAGCAGAGCAGTGACAATGGTGGCTTGTGAAAGTTAGATGGCTGATCTTGTGATTTAATTTTCATTTATCCTTGTTGATTCTCGCCTCTTTATTTGCTCTCTGAAATGCTCTCCAACAAAATAATACAACAATGGATCAAAACAGGTATTTGCAGCTGCTAAACACTGAGTCATTACTAAAACTTTATGCAAAACTTTGTTGCACATGCTTTGATTTCGTTTGATCAGAAAGATTGTCCGTAAAATGTGGTAGGGCAAAAAACAAATTAAAAATATAGACATGGTAATGATGATCATGGCCATTGCTTTTTTACTTGAAGCTCGCATTTTGTTTTTCTTTGCATTTGCTTTCATTAGGGTTATGAAAACACTTACATAACAGACGCAGATTATACAGAATGGTATAATGAATCCTACGACTATCACAATGTTATTCATGATCATCAGCTTTTCACTAGTTTTTTGCACAGGCTCTAGACAGCTGCGCCTGCCATTGACTTCCCGTGTGCCATTTAAAAGCAAAGGAGATGAAGCTAGAAGTACGAAAATCCAAATGCCTGTGCATATCCACTGTGCACTTGAGACACTATTCAGTTTTAAAAGTTTGTATGGGTGGACAACAGCAACATATCGTATAATGCTAAGAGCAGTCAGAAAGTAGATGCTGCCGTAAAGATTGACATAAAGAGTATAGGACGCAATTCTACACAAAACACTTCCCATCTTCCAGTCACTTTGCATAAGGAAGTATGCAATGCGAAAAGGGAGTGTGATTATAAACATTAAATCTGAGATGACTAAATTCAGCATGAAAACATTAACTGATGACTTCTGGCTGTACGACTTCATGAATATATAGCAGGAAAAGCCATTTTCAATGAGACCAATTACTAGGATGATGGTATACCCTGCTGGATACACAACTTGTTTGAAGCCATCAATACTGCAGTTCGTATTAAAAATGCTTTTATTATCTTCCATTGCTCACTTTATTCAGTCAGCTCTTCCTGGAAAAAATAAAATGTTAAAATGCTATGAATAAAGTTTATGTCTGAAAAACGTATGCAGTACAGCAATTGCCATTTAATAAAATAACACTCTGGTCATATAGCAAACACTTTTGTTTTTGCTAAGAGACACTTAAAGATACATTACATACGAACCTAAATTTATATTTGAAAACTGGTGTAATGCATTAAGTCATAAGCTGATATACTTTTATAAAAGTGGGTCAATGCAGCTAGATGCTTGCAGCATGCAAGGCGACAAAGTACGTCACATTTACAATAATATATTTCACTTTACATTTTAAAGTACAGCATGACACATAAACCACATCATTTATTATTACCTTGCAGTGTAAGATTTTGTGATCTTTGAATGAAATCATTGTGAATTTACTTAAACTACTGTTGAATTATTAGTTTGTCCTGTAATAATTATACACATAATAAAGATTAGAATAATGGACACTAACGGATGGAAATCAGAACTCTGCTCTCTCAGTTGTTTCAACAGTTTTGTTTTTATAACACCATAACATCAAGATTTAAAAAAAAAAAACAACAACATATAAAACTAGGTTCATAGGTTCATAGGTTTATACTAGGCTATCTGCCCTAGGGCATTTATAAGCCTAGCCAGAGTGTGTTTGGCTTTCGCCACCCATTTTAAATGAATTTTGCTATGCCCTTTTTCGAGGTTAGTATACTGTGCCTCTGTCTAACAGTGACACAGAAGTGATACCTGGGGTAAACCTACTATCTCCCATCCACTCATCAAGATTCCTCTTGAAGAGAGTCAATGAGGGACTCTGCCTAACCTGGACTGGGATTTTATTCCAGAGTGAAGGGAGCCTCTGGGTTATGAATCTGTTCCTCCAGCATGTCCTATTTATTTCAGTGTTGAGGTTCAAGTCTCTCAAGCGCGTAGCTCGATGGGATTTTCTGAGGTGCAGCATGTCCATTAATTCCGGGTTGGACATGGCTTTATACGTCAGGCAGAGATCGCCTCTGAGCAGGCGGTATGCCACTGAGTAGAGCTGGAGTTTCTTTAACCGGGCAGCATATGGCACCTGTTTGAGCCCTTTGATCCTCTTGGTGAGGTACTTTTGGGGTCTTTCCAGTTGCTGCAGGTGTCTGGTAAGGTACATCCCAAAAGGGGCATTGTACTCAATTATGGGCCTGATGAGGGATGAGTAAAGAGGCACGATGACCTCGCCTGATCTAGATGTGAATCCCTTCATGATTAGGTGGGCTATATAAAATGTTTTTCTAACCACTTTGGCCACGTGGTTGTCAAATGAGAGATTGCTATCAACTTGGGTCCCCAGGTCCCTAATTACTTCTTCGGTACTTAATGGATTACCACCTATGTGGTAATTTGTGGGCACTTTGTTTTTGCCAAAGGGGATGACTATACACTTTTTGGCATTTAGCTTGAGGCCATGGCTCTGGCACCAGTTGTCTGTTTCTATGAGGCCCTTTTGTAGGATGCTTGTGTTGGCTGGAGAGTCGATTATGGCACCTAGTTTGCAGTCATCTGCGAACTTGGTCAGCCACAGTCCTTCTGTGTTAGCCTGTACCTCCGAGAAATATATACCGAACAAGAGAGGTCCCAGGACTGAGCCTTGTGGGATGCCACTTGTAACTGTTAGGAGTCTGACATGGCTCCAACAATTCTAACCATGTGGGTTCTGTCCTTGAGCCAGTTTGCAACCCATTTAGTGACATAGGGGTTTATATTTAAGCTGGTGAGCTTATCTATAATGCCCGAGTGGGGTATTGTATCAAAGGCTTTTGCAAGGTCCAGGTAGGCCGTGTGGACCACCTTCCCCTTGTCAATGGCCTTGGTGACTGTTTCAAGGAAATCAACCAGGTTTAAGAGGCAGGATCTGCCCTTAACAAAGCCGAACTGGGTAGGATCCAGTGTCTGTAGGTCCCCAATATCTTTATTTATGAGGTCCATGATGATCCTTTCCAAAGCTTTGCAGACCAAGCTAGCCAGGCTTATGGGGCGATAGTTTCCAGGATCCGTTGAGGCACCACCTTTGTGGAGAGGGACCACTGTTGCTGTACACCACTCTTTGGGTACATATCCTGTAGTAAGGCTGAGATTGAACAGTAGTTTTATGTTTGGGTTTAGTTCTTCTTGGAGTTCATGTAGGACGCAGCCCGGGACACCGTCTGGTCCCATTGATGCTGTGTTTTTTGCTTTGGAGAGGGCGGCTCTTACCTGAGCAACTGAGATGTCAGGGGGGCAGCACTCTGCTGGGATAGATATTTGCCCTTTTGGTGGGGAAGGGGGTTGCGCTGAACCTGTCAGCTAGGATGTTGGCAATGTCTGTGGGTTTGGTGTATTTTATGTCATTTTGGACTAATTCTGAGCATATCTGGGAATTCCCACCTAGGTTCCTAACATAACTAAAGAAAGCCTTGTGATTATCCTTAGTATCCTGTGCAATTTTTCTCTCGAAGCTGGCCTTAGACGATTTTATGAGTGCCCGTAATTTTTTGCTAATACTGATCAGAGATGCCTTCCCTTTTTGGGATTTTGCTCTATCATGTAGTAGCTTCCTCCTTCTATTGTATAGTTTGTTTATGGCTGGGGTCCACCAGACAGGATGCCTAACTTTTGAGGATTGGGTCTTGGTTTTATTTGGGATTGCATGATCCATGCATTCCTGAAGGTGTTCATAGAATGCGTTTATAAAGGATTCTGCGGTCTGGGCCATATTTTCCACAGGCCCAGGGGCTTTGAAGGATTCCACCTCAGTTTTGAGGAGTGTGAAATTTGCTTTAGAGAAGTTTTTCACTGTGGTTTTCTGGGCAGGGGCTGGGGTCGGGATGTGAATATCTAGTGAGATTAGTTTATGGGCTGAGCTTACCAGTGAGGGATACACTTCTGGTCTGGAGCATAGAGTCCCCATGTTGGTGATGATCAGGTCCAGTATGTTTTCCCCTCTTGTGGGAGTGGCAACAAGTTGTTCCATAGCATTTGAGTTTATAAATTCTAGGAACCTTCGGGCTAGGGTGTTGGAGCTAGAGTAATGCTCCCAGTCTATGTTAGGGTAGTTGAAGTCACCCAATATAATGGTGTTTGGAGAGACCTTCATATTTTCCAGTGTTCTCAGGAAGGCCGAGTGGGGTTCCTGGGTTTGGGAGGGTGGTCTTTAGCAGGCTATAAACTGGAAGGCAGTTTTACCCACTGTTAGTTGCACATGGATAGTTTCTGATGCTTCGTGCTGTGCCACCAACCTGGAAGTGTGGGCATCTTTGACGAATATTGATACTCCCCCTCCTTTTGTGGTTCAGTCCAAGTTTTGGGGCCGAAAAGCATGGTTTGAGGTATAACCTGGTAGTGCTGGGGTGCTCTCTGGAGCCTTGAACCAGGTTTCTGTTACTGCACAGTTATCAATGTTCTCCATGCTAAGGAGAGTTTTGAGTGCATGCATCTTGAGGTTTAGACTTCTGGCGTTGAGTAGCATTACTCTTAGTTTCTTATCCCTTGTGATACCTATGGAGGTGGGTTTGTCTTTTGAGCCTTGCCTAAAAAAGGCACTATGGGGGTGGCAAGAGCCTTTGCCAATATCCGCAAGCCCAGGGGTGACAGGTGCAAGCCATCCCTAGCGAAGCATCGTGGCTTGTCGAGCATGTCATCCCAGGCAGACAGGCATTGGATCCCCTTTGAATGACACCAATACTTAAGCCAGTTGTTGAAATTGATCATCTTGTCTTCATATTGTGGCATAATTCTTGGTGAGGGTAAGATGCTACTCAAGGTCAGGGTCATACCGGCCTGGGCTACATGCTCAGAGAGCTCCTGTATGTCTCTTTTCATGCAGTCCAGGGAGGTACATCTCAGGTCATTCACACCAGCATAGACAATGACTGAGTCATATTTGTACTTGCCTTGGAGTGACCTGAGTGCTTGTGTTATGTGGCGGATCCTAGTGCCCGACAGGCAGCTCACCATGACCTTCTCCTTGTTCAGCCTGGTGAGCGGGACGTCAGTGTGCCTGACAATAGAGTCACCTATTACAAGTGTATCATGTGTGTTGTTTAGCCTTAAGGGCTGTGACTGTTTGGCACACTGGCTTTGTGAGCTATGTGTTGCATGTGTTTTGTTTTGGGGTAGTGGTTGCTTGGGTGTCTGCTTTGGAGGTCTCTGCTGCTTAGGCAGATTTTTATTTAGAGCCTCCGAGTATGTTTTTGTGTGTTTATGTGTTTGGTTTGCTGTTATGTTAGGTCTATGTGAGACTGGAATTGTAGTGAGTGTGGTTTCCTTCTCCTCCTGACTGGTTACGCCAGTACTGAATTGAGAGAGCTTAGCCTCCAGTTTGGCTATATGGTTGCATCTCTCACATGTGTTGGAATTTGTTGGGAGGAGGAGAGGGTTGTCTGTGTACATGAGGCAGTTGTAACATTGCCTCAAGATTCCCAGATTCACCAGCTGGACCGGAGAGGAGATTGACAACTGACCTTTGGACATGCTAGAATAGTATTGGGAATTCCTTTATAATTGAAAAAAAGGGCCAATGGGGAACAAAGTACTCAAGGGGAGTTTGTGAGGGTGTAGTGCTTTTAATTTTTTAGTTTTGACTTATATAATTGCTTTAGTGAGCAAGTGCCAGGCTTTAGAGTGGTAATAGGGTGTCTATTATGAGAACTAGATCAGTTCTAAGGGAAAAAGTGAAGAGCAGACTTTGTGGAGCCGAGAATGGTTTAAACCCAATTAAGCGGCGCTGCCCAATGCTGCGCTATGCGCAAAATCGAACAAAGCCGCTCTAAAGCGAGTTTTATACAGGGTGACTTGAAAGAGCTAGAAATTGGCCCAAAATGGCCAATAGACTACCAGATTCTTGTGCTGGGAACACTCCTGCAGGGATAGATAGGCTGCTCCAAACTCCCCACTGCCACTGGTGAACAAAGAAGCCTCCCTTTATCCAAGAAAGGAAATGGGCAACACAGGAACTTTCCAAAAGCCCAGAATACAGCAAAGCCTGTATTTGGACTACTCTAGGTCAGGAAAGATGGGAGACAAGGACATTTTTTTTTCTTTTTTTGCAACAAACAGCAGGAAAATGCAATAAATATGTAACACAGGCTAGCGCACTTTAGTGTGTAGCCTCAACAGATAAATGCAACAAACAGGACAAACTTAAAAAGTGCAGGTGCAAAAACAACTTTAAACAGGTTAAAACAGTTCCAGAAACAGAAATACTTGCAGTTTAGCTAGATCGGACAGTCGCCCAGGTAGTAGCAGGAAAACAAACACTTTTATCAGGTTAGCAGTCACTCTTCTAGCCTCTCTGCTAAACATGTTTTTATTTGATGTGCTATACTTGTTCTCTGATCATGTCTTTTATACTTTTATAAGTTTTATCTTTCTTCTTATTCTTTCTTCACTAACAGTGCATGTGTTCTGCATCTGATGGTGTGCATATCCCTGACAGTAATAGGTAAAATCACTAATTCCATAAGATTCTTGGAATTATTGCATTATATTTTGACCCAATATATTTTGAAACATATTTTTTACATGGGCATATAACAAGCATACCACAACTACATGAAGCAAAATGTCCTTTGGCTTAGTATTGCCTAGGGTGCATTTACCCCGTTTGCCTCTACTCTTAGTTACTTATTACCTATCGATCTAGCTGTCTGTCTATTACATTTGTTAACAAGGGAAGTTCAACTGGGCATAGCCCTCTTTCAGTAGAGGTCCGGGGAGAATAGCGTCACAAAGATATCATTTGCATTACATACTTGAACATCAGAGACATAGACTGTAAAATGAGTATACTAATAAACCTGAGATAATGTGATCTGCATTAAGAATTATATTTCTTTTTAGTTTACATTTTACATTGGTAGGAGATTGCAATTTCTCAAAGTGATAGTGGAAGGGAGTTCCACAACTTGTCCACATTTTAGGAATACAATGCAGAGCCATAAATGTTGTGGGTATGGCTTACTTTTGATGGGATTTTATCACATGATTGTAATTCACAAGTAGGATGATATTATGACATAAATTATTCTATTATACTAAGTATTTTCCTTGAATTACTCAAATTTAAATGTCATAAATTTTTACATTATCCCTTTCTGTTCCTTAGGTCAGTCTAATAACCTATACTATTATATTCAGATACCTTACATAAAATCTGGAAAATATAATTTATCACTCCCTTTTCATTATTCTGCATTTTCTAAGATCTGAATGTTTGTGCAGAATATCTCTGTCACTCAATAAGTCATTTTCTGCAGATATTTGTGTTAGTTCTCAAAACCATATTCCTTTTTAATCCTAATCATGCCTTCAGTTAACAGGCATTTTTTATTCCTTTCATGACCCATCTTGTCTTGACTTTGCACAACCTTTTAACAAATCTCCTTTCTGCAGTCTTATGACCTGCTCATTATCCATTCTAAATTCTCTTCTTATAAACACTTCAGAAGATAGTGGTGGTAATCTCACTTCTTTCCTAAAAACTCAATAAATTGTCTTGCTTTGTCCCAAGCTTCCCCCATCATCTTATTTCTGAATCACGTTAGGGAGGGAATACTTTTCTTCTTACTTGAATTCAACAATGGCATTATTCCAGCTCCACTTAAACAAATATTGTACTCAAAAGAATGTCATATACTTTCTCTGTTTTAAATTTTACAAATATATTTTCCCAGTGCCAAGAACATGATTTCATGGAAGGAGAAATTTGAGACTTCCTGCAAGTCCTTATTTCTTTAATGAACTGTCAAGTCAAAATCCCTTTTTGTTATAAACCTTGACCTTTTTTGTCAGCCTTAATTGGAAGGTGATCCTCTTAAGTGAATCTGGCTTTTAAGGTACAAATGATTTAACAAAAATCAGATGCACATTTTTATAACCAACAGGCTACTACTTGTGTTTTCCTATCTTTATATTATAGTAACATCTTTATTAACTTCCTCAAGTTATTTAAACATGTTATCTGTACATGTAATGAAGGGCGAGAGTATTCTAAAAGACAAATTGAGAAAATGGTGATTTGAAAGCCATTAAAAAAACACAAAAACATTTTTCATTGGGGTTGCACAAGTTATATATACCAATTCCACATTCACACCACAGTAAAGAAAAGGGAAAAAACTTTGAAAACTATATCACCAGCTTGCAGCATTGAACACATTGTGGTAAAACTCACAGTGGCATTAAATTTCAAACTACAGTACAGCAAAAAAAAAAAAAAAAACAATTACAAAAGAGTGTAGGTCAACGGAGACAAATAACTAGTCTGTATCTTGATTTACCTTCTATTTAGCTCTAAATCTTTCTGTCAAATATTCATTGTTTGAAATATTTACCATCACCCAAGTATTTTCATACAGGACTACAGTAATGTTAATTGACGGAGGAGTGAGCCTATTACCTTCCATGATCTCCCACAATTTTCTCTGTTGACATAAGCAAATGGGGAAAAAATTCTCTGTTGATATTATCACTTATAGCCTGAGGGTGCATTGACATCATCCATAGTTTTTACTGTTTAATTTGTACATGTTTCTATTACATGCTGGAGCACTAAACTTGTATCAGTAATTGTTCTTTTTGTAACATAAGTAAATTGTGCATAGCTAATGGATACTGTAGTCATTTGCTTTTTTAAATCCATTAATAGTATTGGAGTAATCATTATTAATGAATTGTTTAGTAGAGTTATAGGTTTATAATATTTTAGGTCATCATACCTACTCTTCTTATAAATAGGAAATGATAATCCTTCCTAACCAGTTGACTGACTGTGGTATTATAAAAATCTACACCACTGAAACCCGAGGACTTATTAAAAACTCTGACTCTGAAGTAAGTCCATTAGCTTCACACAAAAATAACAGCACACAAATAAAATGCAGACATTCGTATATGCATGTATTCAGATACACACATACACTTACACAAATAAAATATTAAAAACTACATTCTAAATGCTATTGTATTACAAACTAGTAAATAAGAACTAATATCGGTCAGGTGGTGTACGGTATATGGATTTTGAATGCTGATCATGGAAAACAGCAAATCAGAGGTAGCTGTGGCAGTGCCCACTGTCCTATTCTCTGCTGATATGTGCTTAAGTTGTTGTTTCACATTTTTGGACTTATGGGGTACATGAAAGCCTTTTTGAATGCATTTTAATTTAGATTATGGTACAACATGTTGAGGCTGCTGAGCACTAATGCTGTTTTCTCATCATAACAGTACCAGAAGAAGCATGATGCCATTTGTCTCCCATGGACCACCTAGAATAGCTTGAGTCAAATTTGAAAACTATCCATCAGTCCAAACACATGTTTCTTGGGATATTTCAACTACCTTTCTACCAGCTGGTCAACCTATGCAACCAACAACTAATGTGCTCAAAGATTTCTTAGTTTTGTAAAGGCCAGCTTCAGCAACTTGCTCCTGCCACCAGGGATTCTAACCTATTTTTGTTTTGCTGTTCTTTTGCATCATCCCCCTCCGTACTCCACTCCTGACTGCCCTAATGATGTATTCATTTCCCTGGTAGGAACTCCATAGCTCATTTATTCCTGGGTGATGTTTTGGTGACGTGGGAGTTAGGCCATCATAAATGTGTATGGATGAGGTGTTTTGCTTAGTCTCCAGCCTCACTGTACATTCCCAGCAAGCAGCTCCAGGAGTTGGCATACAATGGACATCAGACAGGGAGTGTAACTTGCTACTGCAGGCATTGTAACCCCTCAAGGATACCCTGTCCCCTCAAAGCCAGCACCCCATGCAGTCTTAATTTTCACCAAGGACTCCACCATGGGATTGTGTGCCTTAAACATGCATGACACACTCTCCGAGAAGATAGGTGCACCAGCCAAGAAATATCACTCTTCCCTTCTTCCTACCAGTTTCAACAGGCACATGAGATGCTAATCCAGCTCAGGTAACCTGAACTGTAGTCTGGGCTTTGTCCCTCTATACAAATGGAGCTGGCAATAACTTGAAACCTTCATTACCTTTCCCTTACTAACATGGCTGCTGTTTGATACTTCCCATATGTCCTTCGCTCCCTTCCTAGTCAAATCTAACCATTTAGTGTTAACTTTCTCCAATAAAATTTCTTTACTGATCACAAAAATCATACCTGATTCAAGGAATTTTCCAAAAACAACTGTTTATTATTTATGGACTTATTTGGCAAGCATGTTATTGTATGACTAAAGTTAAGCTCTGAACAAATAGGCTAAGACAAACTATTAGTTTACTATGATGACAAAGATTATAACCTTTTTTATGTTCAGAGTTGTAGCCAAGTAAAATATTAAGTTTATGCTAATAAGATTTTAGGTTTGACTTGTGGCTAACTATCAATTACTAGTCTGACACAAAGAATTGGACAACTTGTATTACGTGATAACTGTCAAATAGAGACATTCTATTTAAAAAAGTTAATGCGTCAGGAAACTGCAGATAACTATTTAATATGTTTATTGTGCAGTTCACAAATAACATACTGACTTGGGTTTCATAAAGAATTTCAAAATTAGGAAATTTTCGGACAATCATATGGAAAACTTCATTATTAAAAAGGGTGGTAACAAATATGCATTGGTGATTTAATACTACATTTTCAGAATAATTAAAGTATTGCCACTAGTAATTAGTACAATGTGATCACAGCTACACTATATATATAATTTTACAGGAATAACTTGCAAAATATGTAAGCACATATATGAATTTTTCAAAAAAAGACCGATTTACATATAAATATTTTATAGAAATATTTCAAATCCTCTTCAGGGGAAATATCACAGGAAAGGTTTTGTAAGTTTAATGACATGAGGCAGAAGCTGGTGGAAAACTCGTACCTACATACAGAACAAAAAGTGTTACGTTGAAGGAAATAAAGAGAACCAAATGGAATTAGAGACATCTGACCACAAATAGGTAATAATGGAATGAGGTATTGCTAAGGAAACTGACATGAATATGACTCAAGTGGTTTAGGCACAGATTAGGTCTAGTTATGTGTAAATTTAAACATGAAGGAACTGTAAAGATAGATGTTCTTTATGTTGATTTGCAGTAGCCTAAGCCTATATGTTTTATATCCTGCATGGTATATAACGGTCAGACAGCCTGTACAGATGGCAGGTAATGCAAAATCTATTTTCACAGGTTTTTTATAAAGTTTGCAGAAATATTTGGACAATGAATAACATTACTTTTATTTTGTTCACTCTCTTCTTTTAGAATAAGCATGTGTCCCCAAACAGTATGAACAACTGTTATGAGAAGGTTAACACATGAGTAATTATGCCAAGTATATTTAGCTGCTGACTTGCTGAATGACAGATGCCATATTAATACACTATTTGCTTGCTAATGGCTTGGGAATTCTAATTAGCATTTTTTGTGACAGATTAATGACTTCTGAAGCTCATTGACAACTCATATAGCTACGCTTGTAGTAAAACAGAAATGCAAAAATTCATCAGTCAGTATGTATTAGATGATATGATAAAAGTATATAGTCTAAGCTTATGTAGCAATTAGTTTATCTTGCTTTACATATATCTAACAACATGAGTACATGTCAGTGCTTATTCAGATGTGTGATTATACCAGTAAATTGCACAAGTTTTCATAACTTTAATTGTTGTTCAGCTCTGTTTCTAAGGGGAAAAAATGTATACTTTTTAGATAATTATTTTACTGGAAGTTAGCATGGAGGATTAATACTCCAAAATGTTAACAAATTGTTTCTTATTTGATTTCATCAACCTGCATTTATCTACTATTTGGCTGTAAGCATGTCATTTAACCAGCTAATGTTCTTGGGTTACTACCAAGAAGGGACACGTGTTCATTGGGTATACTTTACCTTTAAAAATGAAATTTAGTATATATGCAGAGAAAATTATCTGTAATTATTGCTTTGTCTTTCTGGAAACTACAATGAAAGAATGGAGTGCATTGTTTTGTGTGCATCTAAGGGCTCAGATGTTTGCAAAATACATATTGCTCTTAGAATTATTTATTACATGTCCACTGAAATCAAAACTAACACTGAAAGATTCATTGATATTCAGGTATTGCAATTGCTGACTGAGAAGATTGACTTCTAGACTAGAGCCATGTGCATTGCCATTAGTTGTAGTATTTTTTTAAACTATGTAAAAAAACGGTTCTACCTGACATAAACGAAACCCCAAAACACCGACAAAGCAATCACCGAAACCACATAACCGACAGTACAAAAACACGAAACCCGACAACGAAATAACCGACGGTACACAAACACGGAACCTCATACACTGCACACACCACAATCACAACAATCAACAAACAAAACACATTCCCTGTCCAAAAACCACATACACAACACAAGCACACCAAAATCCCTACAAACCCACACTAAACCTCACATACACAACTACCTACAACCCTAACCCAAACCCTAACCCTAAGGTCCGTCACCACCGCACACTTACCTGACCCGCTCCCTAACCCTAACTCACTTATCCCGCCCCTAACCCAAACACAATCACTACTGCACACTTACCTGACCCGCTCCCTAACCCTAACTCACTTATCCCGCCCCTAACCCAAACACAATCACTACCGCACACTTACCTGACCCGCTCCCTAACCCTAACTCACTTAACCCACCCCTATCCCCACAGACCGTCAATATCCACACTTACCTTACTCGCACCCTAACGTCCGTCACTACCGCATACTTACACAGCCTTTTCCCATGTCGGCATCCTCGGCGTCGGTGCTTTCATCCGTCAGGTCGGTCTTCTGAACTGTCGATCTTCTGGGTCCCGTCGCGTCGGTCTTCTGAACTGTCGATCTTCTGGGGCTCCCGATTTCCGTGTCGATGTTCCGGTGTGTCGTCTAACTGAGGTAGAACCGAAAAAACATAAGTATTAACTATTACAAATGGTATATTCTGGGTAACATGGTGACAGATAAGGTGATTAAACTAGTAGGAGAGAAGATGAAGGTAGACTTTGAAAATATGTGTACATGTAAACAAAAGATGAAGCAAAGCATCGCAGAAATAGAAATCCAAGAGTTCTAAGTTTGCGAAGAGTACAATAGAAAGTCGTTGTTAAGGAACACACCTGTAATGAATATTTGAAAAGAATATAGGTACTGCCTATTGCTGCTTTGAGCATAGGTCAGTAAATTAATGAATGAATACGAAATTTCATCAAAAGAAACTAAAACAAGCAACAACAGGATCAGGTCCTATTCTGCTATCATTTCAGTCAGAAAGAGATATTTTAGATGTAGTACTTTTAGAACAGCCTAATGCTGACTGACTGAGACCCCTACCTCATAATTCTTTCATGATCTTCTACCCTGGGTAGGGATGGGAAATCTTTTGTAATGGGACAGGTGGAGTGTCAAATGTGGAAGTGAATTTTAATTGATAATGGGGCAATAGTATTATCGTTCACTGGGTGTAAATTACCTTCATATGGCTTTGCTATATATTGAAATCTTGAACATCTGCTATACCAATGGAAAACTAAAAATTAATGGTCTAGTTCTGAGGGTCAACAGAGAGAAACTGAAAGACAGTCAAAAAATCTTTTTAAAATAAGCCACATTTGTCCTTACTATCCTGAGAATGATGCTTGTTGTTGTTGTTGTGCCTTTCGGCTTTTCCCGGTTAGAAGCTGCCACAGTGGAACTCCGGTCCGCTAATGATTGGTAGTTGATTTTTACATGCCGAGTTACCAGCCCTGATGCACAACCTTCAATGAAGGTACGCCCATTCACGCATGTCTCCACGCAGAAGACGCTCTAGCTGAGAATCGAACCGGACAGTATCTTACTGTGAGGCGACAATGCTACCGCAGCACCAGGTTTAATTAATCAGAGTCTATGACCGGTTTGCTTGTATAATCACAGTGATAGGCACTATTGCTTCTAAAACAGTTGACAGCTCTTACATAGACCTACTGAAGGCACTCATCATCCAACCAAATACCCTTTTCATGGGAGAGTTTAACTACTCATCTATAGATTGGAAAAATTCAAAGCCTCTAACTCATTGGCACAATGTTTCTTGGATTTTATCAAAACAGACACGTTGGACTAGATTATGTGTACTCTAACTAGAATATCAAAATATTGGAATTAGTACTCACCAACATGGAACAGTGTCACCTCCCCCATCATCTCCTCATTGGTGGGTTCAGCACACAAAGCAGCCTCCCTTGAAATAAAAATAACCTGGAAAACCCAACTAAACCCATAACAGTCAGGAACTATTATAAAGCAAGCTACATCTTATTA
Source organism: Protopterus annectens (assembly GCF_019279795.1). Lineage (NCBI taxonomy): Eukaryota > Metazoa > Chordata > Ceratodontiformes > Protopteridae > Protopterus > Protopterus annectens. The sequence goes on from NC_056736.1 coordinate 545,038,802, forward strand.
AGTGACACTTTGTCAAAATCACTAGCTCCCCCACACCAGGAGAACATAGCTACCTATAAAAAACAAAGCAGAGATATCAAAGAAGGCCACTCCAGTCCAACAAATCCACAAACCCACAAATTTATTGTAAGTGCTTTAGTTCAAACAATTTTAGTGAACTTCTTCAGACAATTCTCCATCTAAATGACAAATCTTAAATATTGACATCCATTAAATGATATCACATATACACCACCCCCTTAAAGTAACATCATCATAAATCTTGTTACACATACCGATAATAAAACATAATTCTAAAATATCATCCTAATTTTCAGTTATTAATATAAATGTAAAACATTCAAATGCTGAAATATTATTTTATATTGTGAATATATAAATATTATTCATCTTTCAAGTGATTTTAGTCTTAAAATAGAGCCCAAATAACAATACTCATTCATATATGAGTAGGTATTCAGTTTTAATTGACATAAAAGTTCTCTCTCCTCTAATTTTAATGCCCATGGCCCACCTCTAATGTTCTTTCCTACTTGTTAAACCACTAAATAGTGAAAATAGTGGTCTGGATATTCAACAATATGTTTGGCCAAAGCATTAGTAACATTATGTTTACTTGTACTATACTGATGTTCATAACTACATTGTTTCAATTGTATTTCGGTATTACCTATATAAAAACCAGTGCACAATTGGCACTGAGCCAAATATATAACCCCTTTTGACTTAAAGTTATATCTTCCTTTAATTCTATATATATTATTATATATCTTAAAGTAATTAGTAACTGTTATAAATTTACAGTATGGGCAATGACCGCATTTTCCCATCCCTGAGTTGTAAACCACAGGGGCCATAGGTCTCTCCAATAGGTATTTAATATTAAGGCCCTTTCGAAAAATCATTCTAGGCTCATTGCCTATTTTAGACCTGATGCATATATCCTCCATCACTACATCCCAGTTCTTTAATAAAATCTTTTTTAGTTCATGGGCATCTGTTGAAAATGGAGTAATGAAACTAATATTGCATTCAGCAGTCACCTTATTGTCTATCATTGAGTCACGTCTTAGGGGTTCTTCATAAGAAATTCCCTTATTTAAAATGGGAATAAAATAACCTTCCTTTCTTTTTGCTTGGACTTCACAGATTAGTCCCTTGATTAATTCATTTGGGTAGCCACTCCTCAAAAACATATTTTTGAGAGTGTTACATTCATCCCCAAACTCTGTACCTAGTGATGTCATTCTAGCTGTTCTCGCTAGTTGTCCCTTAACAACAGCTCTCTTTTGGTGCACTGGGTGGGTGCTTTCAAAATGTAGGAATGTATCTGAGTAAGATATTTTCCTAAAAATTTTTGCCAGATGCCTATTATTTGGCCTATCTTTGGACATCCAAAAAGGAAATCATATCCTTATTGAAACGGGATGTAAATTGGAGAAAATTAGTGGCACTATTTATGTATTCCACAAAGTTGCTTGCTGTTTCCTTTCCCCCTTCCAAATAAAAAAAATATGTCATCCATGTATCTAGTATACCAATATATCTGGTCCGACATACCCCCATTTTTAAAAATGAATTCTTTTGCCCAATATGCCATTATAATATTGGCAAAGCTAGCACCGCAAGAGGACCACATTGCTACACCACTCTTTTGCAGAAAGTTTTCACCATTGAAAAGTATAAAATTGTTCATTAGAATGGTGTCCAATAGATTTTCTATCAAGGTAATTTCTTCTGAGTCTGCCCCTTTTCCACCAGAAAATCGGTAACTCAATTAATGCCTATATTCTGGGGGATTACCTATATAAATCCTTGACATCAACTGTCAAAAAATTATATTCACCCCGAAATTCATGCTTATTTATCCCCTCTAGAAAACTCCATGAGTCATGGCAAATCTGTGATTTGGTGTTCAAATACTTTTTTAACTTACTGTCTACTAGTTTTGCACATGTGTAGGTACTAGATTTCCTTCCATTAATGATAGGTCTTAGGGGAGTTTCCAGGTTCTTATGGATTTTGGGGATGCCAAAAATAATGGTTGTAAGTGGAGCAACCATATTTAGGTAGTTATATAAATCAATGTCAATAGATGCCTCTATAAATAAGTAATTTATAAATGACTTGATACATTGGTATGCGCCATTAACCTCGTTCAGTGACACTTTTTCATATGTTTTGCTATTTAAAATTTGTGACATCCTGAAGTTATAATCAACTTCATCCATAAACACCAACCCACCACCCACCCCTTATCAGGTTTCATAACCCTCACTTTCTGCTTCCTCAACGCCCTTAGTACTTGCCAGTCCCTATTGGTTAAGTTCCTTCTAGGAACTATTATAAAGCAAGCTACATCTTATTAAGTGACACTTTGTCAAAATCACTAGCTCCCCCACACCAGGAGAACACAGCTACCTATAAAAAACAAAGCAGAGATATCAAAGAAGGCCACTCCAGTCCAACAAATCCACAAACCCACAAATTTATTGTAAGCGCTTTAGTTCAAACAATTTTAGTGAACTTCTTCAGACAATTCTCCATCTAAATGACAAATCTTAAATATTGACATCCATTAAATGATATCACATATACACCACCCCCTTAAAGTAACATCATCATAAATCTTGTTACACATACTGATAATAAAACATAATTCTAAAATATCATCCTAATTTTCAGTTATTAAAATAAATATAAAACATTCAAATGCTGAAATATTATTTTATATTGTGAATATATAAATATTATTCATCTTTCAAGTGATTTTAGTCTTAAAATAGAGCCCAAATAACAATACTCATTCATATATGAGTAGGTATTCAGTTTTAATTGACATAAAAGTTCTCTCTCCTCTAAGTTTAATGCCCATGGCCCACCTCTAATGTTCTTTCCTACTTGTTAAACCACTAAACAGTGAAAATAGTGGTCTGGATATTCAACAATATGTTTGGCCAAAGCATTAGTAACATTATGTTTACTTGTACTATACTGATGTTCATAACTACGTTGTTTCAATTGTATTTCGGTATTACCTATATAAAAACCAGTGCACAATTGGCACTGAGCCAAATATATAACCCCTTTTGACTTAAAGTTATATCTTCCTTTAATTCTATATATATTATTATATATCTTAAAGTAATTAGTAACTGTTATAAATTTACAGTATGGGCAATGACCGCACTTTCCCATCCCTGAGTTGTAAACCCCAGGGGCCATAGGTCTCTCCAATAAGTATTTAATATTAAGGCCCTTTCGAAAAATCATTCTAGGCTCATTGCCTATTTTAGACCTGATGCATATATCCTCCATCACTACATCCCAGTTCTTTAATAAAATCTTTTTTAGTTCATGGGCATCTGTTGAAAATGGAGTAATGAAACTAATATTGCATTCAGCAGTCACGTTATTGTCTATCATTGAGGCACGTCTTAGGGGTTCTTCATAAGAAATTCCCTTATTTAAAATGGGAATAAAATAACCTTCCTTTCTTTTTGCTTGGACTTCACAAATTAGTCCCTTGATTAATTCATTTGGGTAGCCACTCCTCAAAAACATATTTTTGAGAGTGTTACATTCATCCCCAAACTCTGCACCTAGTGATGTCATTCTAGCTGTTCTCGCTAGTTGTCCCTTAACAACAGCTCTCTTTTGGTGCACTGGGTGGGTGCTTTCAAAATGTAGGAATGTATCTGAGTAAGATATTTTCCTAAAAATTTTTGCCAGATGCCTATTATTTGGCCTATCTTTGGACATCCAAAAAGGAAATCATATCCTTATTGAAATGGGATGTAAATTGGAGAAAATTAGTGGCACTATTTATGTATTCCACAAAGTTGCTTGCTGTTTCCTTTCCCCCTTCCAAATAAAAAAAATATGTCATCCATGTATCTAGTATACCAATATATCTGGTCCGACATACCCCCATTTTTAAAAATGAATTCTTTTGCCCAATATGCCATTATAATATTGGCAAAGCTAGCACCGCAAGAGGACCACATTGCTACACCACTCTTTTGCAGAAAGTTTTCACCATTGAAAAGTATAAAATTGTTCATTAGAATGGTGTCCAATAGATTTTCTATCAAGATAATTTCTTCTGAGTCTGCCCCTTTTCCACTAGAAAATCGGTAACTCAATTAATGCCTATATTCTGGGGGATTACCTATATAAATCCTTGACATCAACTGTCAAAAAATTATATTCTCCCCGAAATTCATGCTTATTTATCCCCTCTAGAAAACTCCATGAGTCATGGCAAATCTGTGATTTGGTGTTCAAATACTTTTTTAACTTCCTGTCTACTAGTTTTGCACATGTGTAGGTACTAGATTTCCTTCCATTAATGATAGGTCTTAGGAGAGTTTCCAGGTTCTTATGGATTTTGGGGATGCCAAAAATAATGGTTGTAAGTGGAGCAACCATATTTAGGTAGTTATATAAATCAATGTCAATAGATGCCTCTATAAATAAGTAATTTATAAATGACTTGATACATTGGTATGCGCCATTAACCTCGTTCAGTGACACTTTTTCATATGTTTTGCTATTTAGAATTTGTGACATCCTGAAGTTATAATCAACTTCATCCATAAACACCAACCCACCCCCACCCCTTATTAGGTTTCATAACCCTCACTTTCTGCTTCCTCAACGCCCTTAGTACTTGCCAGTCCCTACTGGTTAAGTTCCTTCTAGTGTTTAAACATGTTCTAGTTAAAGTAGCTCTAAAATCCATTTCACACATATTATCAAACAAGCATAATGTTGGATGCATCTGAGGATTAAATAGACTAGCAATCCTAAAATCATTATTACATTCACTCCCTTTCCGCAGAAAAATATTTAAATTGAGTTTGCTTAAATAAATTTTAAAGTCCAGGAGTATTCTAGGCAAGTCTGCTCTTGCAGATAGCTAACAGTTTGATTAATTCCGGGTTAACCAATTGAGAGGAGAAATTGTATATTTTAAAATCCCCTTCGATATTGGTTAAAATCTCAGGGCTCTTAACCATTACAGAATGTCGTGTCTCTAATAACTGTTCCATTACCTCCATTGCCAATTTTGTTTCTTTGAACGCTGATTGTGTCGAGGCCCACCCTAGAAATTCAATTGGTTCCTCCTCTATTGTCCAAGAAAATCCTGATTCCCCAGTTCATTGTTAATTACAATCATGTTGGTTGGTCGACTCCCTCTTTTCCAAGCAGTCTCTCAATCATTTGCTTTGCCTCACAGGAGATGTACTAGCTCTACTATTGCTTTCAACCTCTGGGGGAGAGTGGCCACCAACCTCATTCATACCTACATTGCTAATATTTGTTGTTGTAATAACACTCAAGTTGCCATTCATACTAAAATTCCCCAAAGTTTGCGATAAGGGTAGGTGGGGATAGGCTGTACCATTCTCATAATCAAGCCTATCCCTTTCCATTTTCTTAACTTTATTATCCCTTAGTTTAGAAACACACTGCTCAATGCTCGTAAAAATGCAGCAATATTAAAATTTATACCGCAAAAAATTACCGTCATTTTTAATGTCCAGCTCTGATTTTTAAGCTCATTTTTTAGTGTTTCTACTTATAGGGACTAATGCTTAATAAAGACTTCCAAGAATTCACACCCTTGTTTGTCAAAAAAGTGCAATAACTCACAATGAAAGTTCGAATTCCTCTACAACCCTGTCAGGTAGTACCACTGCCGAAGGCCCTTGGGAATATGCTGCCTTTTAGGTTCATAGGTAGCTACTAGGCTATTGGCCCAAGGGCCTAAGTAAGCCTAGCCAACGTGGTTCCCTGGCTTATGCCACCCAAGAAAGTTAATTTCATGTGCCCTGTCGAGCAGAGCCACAGAAGTGATCCCCGGGGTGTATTTCCTATTTCCCATCCACTCATCAAGATTTTTCTTGAAGCATGCTAATGAGGAACTTTGCTTGAAATAGATGGGTAGCTTGTTCCAGAGTATAGGAAGTCTCCTGGACAGGAATCTATCCCTCCAGCATGTTCTGTTTATTGTGGTGACAAGGTTTAGATCCCTAGAGCGTGTAGCTCGGAAGGATTGGGATTTCTTTAGGTGTAGCATGTCCAACAGCTCTGGGTTTAACATAGCTTTATATGTTAGGCAGAGATCTCCTCAGAGTAGGTGATATGCTACAGAGTAAAGCTGGAGTTGTTTGAGACGGTCAGTGTAGGGCATCTGTTTGAGGCCAGTAATCCTCTTTGTGAGGTACTTCTGTGGCCTTTCCAGCTGCTGCAGATGTCTTGTGAGGTATTTTCCAAAAGGGGAGTTGTACTCTATAATGGGTCTAATGAGTGCTGAGTAGAGGGGAACAATGACCTCTTTTTTCCTGGATGAAAACCCTTTTATGATGAGGTGTTCCACATAGAAGGATTTCCTGACTACTGTGGTGACGTGATTATAAAAGGAGAGACTACTGTCCACCTGGGACCCAAGGTCTCTTATCACACATTTGGCATTAAGTAGACTGCCATTTATGTGGTAGTTCATGGGTACAGAGTTTTTACCAAAGGGGATGACAATGCACTATTTGGCATTGAGCTTGAGGCCATGCCTATGACACTAGGCATCTGTCTCAGTGAGGCCCTTCTGTAGGATGTCCACATCATTTGGGGATTTGACTATGGCTCCTAGTTTGCAGTCATCTGTGAAGTTCATTAGCCAGAGGTCTTCTGTGTTAGCCTGTACTTCAGAGAAGTAGATACCAAACAGGAGAGGTCCCAGGACTGAACCCTGTGGTACTCCACTTGTCACTGGTTTGAAGTCAGATTTGCAGTCTGTAACTTTTACAGTGTGGGTTCTGTCAGTGAGCCAGTAGGCAACCTATTTTGTGATAAAGGGATTTATACCTTGTTTAGTGAGTTTAGCTATAATTCCAGAATGGGGGATGGTGTTGAAAGCCTTGGCGAGGTCAAGATAGGCTGTGTGAACCACCTTACCCTCGTCTACGGCTTTGATGACTGCCTCAAAGAAGTCGATCAGGTTCAGAAGGCATGATCTGCCTTGCACAAACCTAAACTGGCTGGTTTCCAGAGTTAGGAGGTTACCGATGTCTTTGTTTATGAGTTCCATGATGATACGTTCCATGGCCTTGCAGACCAGGCTCATCAGGCTAATAGGGCTATAGTTCCCAGGATCAGTTGTGGTTCCCCCTTTGTGGAGTGGGATAACTGTTGCTGTGCATCATTCAGTGGGCACAAAGCCTGACATGAGACTATGATTGAACATGGTGCTTAGGTAGGGAGCCAGTTTGTTCTGAAGTTCATGTAAAATGCAGCCTGGGATGTTGTCTAGTCCCATGAATGTTGTGTTTTTGGTTTTAGAGAGTGCAACTTTTACATGCATAGATGTGATTACAGGGACTCTGCATTCTTCCTGTATAGATGTGGGCCCTTTAGGGGGTGAGAGGGGGGTAAAGTTAGCACTGAACCTATCTGCCAGGATGTTGGCAATATCAGTTGATTCTGTAATTTTCCTGCCATTGTGTTGTAACTCAGAGCAGATCTGGGTGTTGCCATTGAGATTCTTGACATAGCTATAGAATGCTTTGTGGTTGCCCTTAGAATCAGTGGCAATTTTGTTTTTGTAGCTAGCTTTGGAGGATCTTATAAGGGATCTCAGCTTCTTACTGAGGCTGACCAGGGAGCTCCTCCACTCATGGGATTTTACTCTCTTTTGCAACAGTTTCATCCTTTTGTCGTAGAGTTTTTTATGGCAGGGGACCACCAGATTGGCTTCCTTTTTTTGGAGGATACCGTCTTGGTTCTGTTTGGGATAGCACGAGCCATGCACTCTTGTAAGTGTTTATAGAGTGCATTTGTTTAGGATTCAGCAGTCGTAACTGTATTGTCCATCTGCATGGGTGTCATGAAGTTTGCCACTTCTGTCTTAAGAAGCATGAAGTTGGCTTTGGAGACATTTTTTACCCTGGTTTCCTTAATGGTGGGTGGGGGTGGGATGTGGATATCTTGGGTGATTAGCTTATGGTCAGATCTAACCAACGAGGAATTGACTTCAGGTATGGAACACCGGTCAGTCATGTTGGTAATGAGTAGTTCTAGGATATTGTTGCCCCTGGTGGGGGTGTGGATAAGTTGATCCAGGGCATTGGAATTTATGAATTCCAGAAAGCGTTGAGCGAAGGAGTTGATACATGAGTAGTTTTCCCAGGTAATGGTTGGGTAGTTGAAATCACCCATTATTAGGGTGTTTGGTTGAACCCTAATATTTTTCAGTATATCAAGAAAAGAGGAGTGGGAATCTTGGAGCATGGTGGGGTATCTGTAGCAAGCTAATACACTCCTTAAAATAGAGTATTTCCATTTGTAATGTTTTGACCTTCAGCATTTTATAATCAAACGATTTCAAGTTTGTCACTATATTCTTTTGGTTGCTTCCAGTGTCAGTGACAGTCTCTACCCTATTACTGTTAGTACTGCTTAGATTGAAATACAGATGACAGGTTCTTTTAACCACTCATTTAAAACTGGTAAATTGTCATTCGCAAATACAGAGTGGTCGGTTAGCCCTCCCCCACCATTCAAGCCTCTAGAGATATTAATGTCCAGGGAGGAAGCCATTTGATTTACCTGCTGTCCTTCATTTAAAGTTAATGATGCAGTAGATACCGGTGTATATGAAATGCCATGGTGTTCAATACCACCACCCAGGCTACTAGAGCTACTTATCCCAGTAGCTTTCATGACACTTTCTGTGTTACAAGCAGAAACTTTCCTTGCTAAATCCTCTACGTGTTGGGAAAGTTGTTGAAAGAGCCGAGTGAAGTTCCCCACTGAACTGGTGTCAGGCTCCATCCCAGAAATGTTCTGGGAAAATAGTTGTGAATTTGATGCTCCTTCATTTTCCATCTCTCAGTCCCACAAACAAATAAAAACCACAAACCACAAAACTAATAAAAACAAAGCAGAGATATCAAAGAAGGCCACTCCAGTCCAACAAATCCACAAACCCACGAATTTATTGTAAGCGCTTTTGTTCAAACAATTGTAGTGAACTTCTTCAGACAACACAGCTACCGATGCAGAATTATGTACAGAAACCCTGTACAAACATGTCAATGGATAAATTGAGGCGACTGTACCTATCAGAAGTAAGTCCTGAACTAACCCACTGGTGGACTCCTTACTTTAACACGGTATATTACAAAAGAAAAACGTCATGGCCAAAATCAGAAAGAACTACTCTCACAGAAACAAGAGAACCAAGAAATTAAGAGGTCTCATAAAGTCCAACAAGGCCAGTTTTGAGGTTAGGATAGTGTCCCAGGCTAAGAACACTCACAAGGTTTTGAAAAAGTCCTGTCATTTGATTGACGAAAGCGCTTACCAGATTTTATTGTGTTTTGCTGAATAAAGTGGGGCTTCACTGTACAAGTTTATAGCCTCAAGTGGATCAGTGGGTGGAATTTTGCTTTTTGGGTTCATTTATATCCACTTTACATGCTTTGGTTTGTTAAAGCTATGGACTGAATTATCATGGAAATGATCAACAAGGTCATTGGCAATTACAGACACTGGATACAGCCCAGTTTGGCCTTGTTAAAGGATGGTCTTGCCTACTCAACCTGGTAGACTTCTTCAAAGGCTATGGATGAGGGAAAATGGTGCATACCACCTTCCTTGACCTGGCTAAGGCATTCATTATAATCCTTCACTCAAGTAATGTTGACAAACTCTCAGAACAAGGCATAACCTATCTATGTGGCACAAGGAGTAAGTGTAGTGAGTGTAGTTAAAGAACATAGTTGATTAAGGGTTCAAATACAACTAAGAGATGTTTTTATAAAGGGTGCAAGAATCCCATTTCTCACAGTAGTTTGATTAGGACTGTAAAAATAAAGAAGATGACAATGTTAAACATGTTTCTTGCAAACATACAATGCTTGCATTAGTAAACTTTTTGACCCAGAGACTCCCCAGACTCTGGAATAGACTGCCCATACATGTCAAGCAGAGCGCCTCTTTGGCCATCTTCAAAAGGAACCTTGACGATTGGATGGAGAAAGAAAATTCACAATGGGGATCACATCAGTTGCCCTGCTAGACAGGGGTCCAGGGAACTAAATACTGTGGGAAGAAATAGCCAGGGAATTGTTATGGCTAGGCTTGTACAGACCCTAGGGGCGATAGCTTAGTACCAACCTATGAACCTATAAATCCCTACATAACTCAGTGGATTGCTGGCTGGCTTACACGTAGGTCCCAAGAAGTCAGGATTGGTGAGACCACCTCCACTAGTAAACTAATCACCAGTAGAGTACCCCAGGGCTCGATGTTGACTCACTCCTGTTTGGCATCTACTTCTCAGAAGTCAAAGCTAATGTCAAAGTCCACTGGCTTACCACGTTTGCAGATGACTATAAATCGGGAGCATAGATTCCTCCCATGATACTGACATGCTACAATAGGGTCTAATACAAATGACTGGTGCCATAGATTAAAACTCATTGTGAAAAAGTCATTTACAGTAACCTTTGGGAAATCATCCACCAAAGCTAATTACGCCATAAAAAAGTACCCGTAAGAGCTGACCTGATAGTTAGTGATCTGAGAACATATTTAGACAGTAAACTGGCTTATGACTGACACATAACCAATATCATAATAAAATCATTGTCGCACAATTCATAGGCAAGGGTATGGCATCCAAGTCCAAGGAAGTTATGGTAGCACTCTACTCAGCCCTTCATTAAGTATAATTCCCACTTTGGCATGTACCTGACCAGATATTTGCAACAGTTGGAATGCCCTCAAATGTTAATCACCAGGAGAATCTAGGGTATGAATATCCCATCCTACACAGATCGTCTTAAGGCCCTACCTCAATACTCAAGTCTCCTACAAGTTACTGAGAGGTGATCTATGCTTGGCATATATAGCATCCTCAGATCCAGCTCTAATGGATCTCTTGCACTTCCGCAAAAAAATAGCACCAGAAACACTAGATCCAAGGACCTCAACTTTGTCTGAGACATAAATAGAACCTGCTGGAGAGACCAATATATGTCTCAAAGGATCCCTGCACTATGGAATAAGCTCCCCATCTATGTGAAGCAGAGTTCATCCCTGACCCTATTCAAACAAAACCTTAATTATGGGATGGTTAATCAGGATTTCAACCCCCAGTCTGGTCATATGTCTCTGATGGACAGAGGTCAACAATCAGTAATCATCAACATCATCAGCTCCCCCTTTTCCCATTTTTTCTACATGGGGTTGGGGTATCATGATAAGTGTCGCCAACTCTCTTGATTCAGAGCCACACTCCTGCCTTCTTCAACACTCATGCCTGACTGTTGCAGATCTTCTTTCACACAATCCATCCACCTCTTTGATAGATGACCTCACTTCCTGTTACCTTCTTCCTGTCTGTCCCAACTCTTCCTCACCAGATTGTCTTCTTCTTTTCTGCACTGCCGTACTCTCTTCTAGACTACATCTGAAATTCTATGCCAGTTGGCTGCAGCCCCTCTGATTCTAGCTTTGACCTCTTCATTTAGACTTCCCTTCTCCTTAACCATCCCTCCCAGATATGTGAAGCTGTTTACCTGTTCCGCTCTTCCTTTCTATCTCTATTCTCAGCTTTTTCTGATTCCCCAGTTTGCTGCCACTACCACTGTCTTATCTGTGCTTAGTTTCATCCCATGTGCCTTCAGATTTGTTTTCCATTCTCCTATCCTTTGCTGAAGTTCTAGCTCAGAGTCTGCCTGTACTGCCACATCATCTGCATACAGCAAGTTTGTTGATCTGACCCTCCAACCTGTTTGCTAATGTAGTCCATCACCAGTATGAGCAGCAGTGGGCTCAGAGCCGAACCCTGGTTACATCTACTCCCACTGGGAGCACCTGTGTGACGCCAAACACTGTTCGTACTTGAGTCATCTGATCTTTGTACATAGCCTGCACTAATTCTACCAATGTTTCTGAGACTTCAAACCACCGCAGTACTGCCAGATCAGCTTTCTTGGGAACTTATCATATGCTTTCTCCAAGCTCAGTTGGACTCTGGCCTCATCTCTAGCTTCTTCTCAAGTATCTGTCTCACTGCAAACATCATGTCAATTTTGCTGCATCATGAACTGAATCCGAACTTCTCATCTCCCATCTTACGTTCTACTACTCTGCTCATGCATTTATCAATCACCCTCTCTAGAACGTTTATCAATCACCCTCTCTAGAACGTTCATGCAGTGTGATAGGAGTTTGATGCCTCTGTACTGCCCACAGTTGTGGATGTCCACTTTGTTCTTGTATACTGGCATGAGTATGCTTATTCTCCAGTCATCTGGAATACACCTTTCTCTCCACACTGCTAGGAGTACCCTCAGGAGCCATTTCTCCCCTGTCTCACCCAGCATCTTTATCATGTCTGCTGTAACTTCATCTAAACCTACTTCTTGCTTTCCCTGACTTCATTTTCCTTAGTACTGTTCTTACTTCTTCTAGGGTGGGCTCCTCTTCTTCTCTCATCGTAAGCTGTTTCTGGGGCAATACAACCTCTGTGGGGGTCTCTTCATTCAGAAGCTGCTGGAAATATTCCTTCCATCTGCCAGTACAATCAGTAAATTACTCCCCAGCAAACATACTCCCCCCAGTATAACCCTTAGCTAGCTTTTTACTAATATACCCCAATATATAGGTATCCAAGAAATTTGGGGACAAAATTGGCTTGGGTTGCATGGCTAGGCATGTAAAGACCCTGATGGTCATTAGCCGTATACAAACCTATGAACTTATGAAATATCTTCATAAGATAAGGAGGTGAAGGCGAACATGGTATGCATATATCTCTATGTACTAACTACCTGCAGAGCTAGGGAAAAGATTCTCTGATATCTGGGCAGAACAAAGACAGGCTTAGTGTTAATTAGTCTGAGACATGGTGCAAGTGAAAACTGTATAGTTGTTATTATTTCAGAGATAATACAGAATTTTATCTAGAGTAGAGCTTTATACTAGACAAGCCATCACTGTGAAAACAGAGGACATTTTTGTTTTTTGTTATTTTTCTGCTATTAAACTCTGAACAAATACACTATGACAAGCTGTTAGATTGCAAGGATGAGAAGGATTACATATTATTTCTATGTGCACAGTAGTAGCCAAGTAAAAGACAGTTTATGCTAATGAGAAGAGTCTAAGTTTGATTTCTGACTAACTAGTAAGTATTAGCCTGGCACATGGAGAATTTGGTATCTTTACTACATGGTAACATTCAAACAATAACAGTTTGATAAAAAAAATGCACACAGTAATCAAGACTATTCATAGAAATTCATGCGATATAACAGAAGTAGAAAGGATATATTACCATACAGCAACATTAATAACAGATAGTTTTACTACAAAAGTACATGGCAAAAAAAGGCAAGGAAGGGGAGAAATCAAATGCCATCATGGAAGTATCAGAAACTATAAAGCAATTAAAACAAGATGTGTCACTGTTAGAAGAGTATAGATGAGGGAACAGATCAACAAAAATACTTAGAAAGACACGTGATTAAAGCAATGTTCAGTATCAGGAAATACTAGGATCTATCTATCGTGCACTGTTGCAAATAATATGCTAAAGATATCGGCACATGCAGAAAAACTTAGAAGATATGCAGATAAATATAAAGAAAAAGTTTAAAATAAACAATTCATTGATGACCTAAAAAGAACTGGGGAACAAAGCAAAAGGAATATAAACACCATAAAAAAAGGTGAAATAGACACATTTTGGAGAAATATCTATGAAGACCCTGTGGAACATAACAAAGATTCCAAATGGATAGAAATAGTAAAAGAAACAGTAAGAAGTTCAAATGTACAGGATATGAAATGGGATGTGATAACAGCCAGAGAAATTGAAACAAAACTAAGAAAACTCCTTAATGGAAAACCCCAGGCCTAGGTGTAATACCTAACTTCAGGTTAAAAGTATTAACATCATTACACAAAGATTTAGCCCTGAGTAAGACCTACTTATAAGCGCACCCTGGACAGACACTAACCTGGTTAACAACAGGAGAAACAATGCTCCTCTTAAGAGTGAACCTGAAAGCTATGCTAAAAACTTTATACCAATAATTTGCCTTTTAATAATGTATAAACTATATACTGGAATTGATGCTGACAGAGTTTATAGCCATTTAGAAAAAAAACTCAATCATGGCATTAAAACAAAAAGGTAACAAAAAAAAATTATATGGAACAATGGGTCATCTGTTATTAAATAAAGTCATAATTGAGAATTGTAAAAAGGCGAAGAATCTAAGTATGGCATGGCTAGATTACAAAAAATCATTTGACAGCATCTCGCATTCATGGATAAAGGAGTGCTTACAGATGTATAAGATACACCCTACATTGGTTCATAGGTTCATAGGTTGGTACTAGGCTATCGGCCCAAGGGCCTATACAAGCCTAGCCATAATTCCCTGGCTATTTCTTCCCACAGTATTTACTTCCCTGGATCTCTGTCTAGCAGGGCGACTGACGTGATCCCTGGGGTGAATTTCCTATCTTCCATCCAATCAAGAGGGATCCTTTTGAAGAGTGCCAAAGAGGCGTTCTGCTTGACATGTATGTGAGCAGTCTATTCCAAAGTTTGGGTAATCTCTGGGTCAGGAACCTATCCCTCCAGCATGTTTGTTCATTGTGATGACAAGGTTTAGATCCCTGGAGCATGTGTCTCTGAGGGATTGGGATTTCTTTAAGTGTAGCATGTCCAACAGCTCTGGATTTGACATGGCCTTGTATGTTAAGCAGAGATCGCCTCTGAGTAGACAATATGTGACAGAGTATAGGTGGAGTTTTTTTAGATGGTCAGCATAGGGCATCTGCTTTAGGCCTGTGATGCTTTTAGTGAGGTATTTCTGTGGCCTTTCCAGTTGTTGCAGATGTCTTGAGAGGTACATACCAAATGGGGTGTTGTATTCTATAATGGGTTTAATGAGGGATGAGTACAGTGGGACAATGATCTCCTTTTTTTGAATGAAAATCCCTAGTGATAAGGTGTGCCACATAGAAGGATTTCCTGACTGTTGTGGTGATGTGGTTATCGAAGGTGAGACTGCTGTCCACCTGTATCCCTAAGTCTCTAAACACACTTTCAGTGTTTAGTGTACTACCACTTATGTGGTAATTCATGGGTACATGTTTTTTCCCAAAGGGGATAACTGTACATTTCTTGGCATTGAGCTTGAGACCATGGCTCTGGTAGCAAGCATCTGTTTCTGTAAGGCCCTTTTGTAGAATTTCCACATCATTTGGGGATTCAATAATGGCTCCCAGTTTGCAGACATCTGCGAACTTTGTTAGCCAGAGTCCCTTAGTGTTAGCCTGTACTTCAGAGAAGTAGATGCCAAACAAGAGCGATCCCAGGACTGAACCCTGAGGTACTCCACTTGTCACTTGTCTGGAGCCAGATTTGGAGTCGACTACTTTTACGGTGTGGGTTCTGTCAGTAAGGCAGTTGTCAACCCATCGAGTGACGTAGGGATTAATGCCCAGCTTAGTAAGTTTATCTACGATTCCAGAGTGGGGGATGGTGTTGAAGGCCTTGACAAGGTCCAGATAGGCTGCGTGGACCACCTTAACCTTGTCCACGGCTCTGGAAACTGATTCAAAGAAGTCAATCAGGTTCAGGAGACAAGATCAGCCCTTCACGAACCCAAACTGCGTGGGATCCAGTGTTTGAAGGTTGCCAATGTCTTTGTTTATAAGTTCCAGATCAGGCTCGTCAGACTGATGGGGCAGTAGTTCCCGGGATCCAAGGTGGTTCCCCCCTTGTGGTGTGGGATAAATGTAGCTGTTAGTGACTCAGTGGGCACAAAGCCTGAGGTGAGGCTATGATTAAACATGACACTTAGGTGAGGTGCCAGTTCATTTTGTAGTTCATGTAGTACACAGCCTGGGATGTTGTTTGGTCCCACGGATGCTGTATTCTTAGCTTTGGAGAGTGTGTTTTTTACCTGTGTGGCCGTTATTACCGGAATTTGGCAATCTTTTGGTATTGAGATGAGCCCTTTAAGGGTGAGAGGGGGTGAAGTTTGCACTGAATCATCTGCCAGGATATTGACAATATTCTTGGGATCAGTATATTTAATGCCATTGTGTTGTAGCTCAGATCAGATCTGAGCATTGCCATTTAGATTCTTGACGTAGCTATAGAATGCCTTGTGGTTGTATTTGGAATCTTTGGCAATTTTATTTTCGTAACTAGCTTTGGGGGATTTTATGAGGGATCTCAGATTCTTACTGAGGCTGGTAAGGGAGTTTTTTGCATCCTGGGATTTTCCTCTTTTCTGCAACAGTTTCTTTCTTTTGTTGTAAAGCTTGTTTATGGCAAGGGACCTCCAGATTGGCTTCCTTTTTTTGGAGGAGAGAGTCTTGGTTCTATTGGGGGTGGCACAATTCATGCATGAGTGGATGTGCTCATACAGTGCTTTAGTGTAGGATTCAGCAGTCGAACTTTCAGTTCCCATCTTCATGGGTGTCATGAAGTTTGTCACTTCTGACTTGAGTAGCATGAAGTTGGCTTTGGAGAAGTCTTTTACGGAGGTTTCCTTACTGGGGGGTGTGGGTGGGATGTGGATGTCAAGGGTGATTATCTTATGATCAGACCTGACCAATGAGGGGTTGACCATCAGTGTGAAGCATCTATTTCCCATGTTGGTAATGACCAGGTCTAGGTTATTGGAGCCCCTGGTGGGACTAAGGATTAGTTGATCCAGGGCGTTTGAATTTATGAATTTCAAGAACCGTTGGGCAAAGGTATTGGTACACGAGTAGTTTTCCGAGTTAATGCCAAGGTAGTTGAAATCACCCAGTATTAGGGTGTTTGGTTATATCTTAATATTTTCCAGTATGTTTAGAAAGGTGTAGTGAGAATCTTGGGTCATGGTGGAGGTTCTGTAGCAAGCTATAATTTGGATTACAGTCTTACCTAGTGTTAGTTGCACCTGGAGAATTTCAGACGCATTGTGTTGGGCAACAAGCCTGGTGTTGTGAATATCCTTGGTGAATATGGACATTCCTCCACCTTTAGTGTTTCGGTCCTGGTTTGGTGGCCGATAAGTGTGGTAAGGGTTATAGCCTGGTATTGCAGGGGTGCTCTCTGGAGCCTTGAACCAGGTCTCAGTTACTGCACAGATATCGATGTTCTCCATTTTTAGGAGTTCCTCGAGAGAGTGCATTTTGAGGTTTAGACTTCTAGCATTGAGTAACATTATCTTCAGATTTTGATTAATTACATTACAGTGACCATGAAACAGTGGCAAACTACTTTGCAGCTAACCATGATAAAGGACAAAATATTATCCCAGGGATAAAAATTCACTCCAGGATACCTTTGTTGCCACTCTTCTTTTGTCTTGCCCTTAACCCATTAAGCTGTCCACTTAACAGATTATGTCATGGTTACAGTTTGGCACCCAGACAACATGAAAGTGTAAAGACAACTCATCTTTTTGTGGATGGTTTAAAACTCTGTAATACATCAGATGAAGAGCTGAAAGCACAACTGAAAGTGATCAAAACTTTCTTAGGTGATATAAGAATGCCATTTGGTCTTGCTAAATGTGCAAAAGCAACATTTAAAGCAGGAAAGCTGCATCCAAGAAAATGTCAGTCTGGGACAGGTGATATAAAGGAACTTGAGAAGGAGGGAGTATATAAATATTTAGGAATTGATAAGGGATCGAGAATAAAGCATGAACAAATGTGAACAAAACTCAGTAAAGAATATTTTAAAAGACTAAAATTCATACTGAAAACAACCCTGACACCTAGGAACAAACTCCAAGCTATAAACCAATTTACTCTTCCTATTCTAACTTACAGTTTTGGGGTAATTGACTGGCCCCAAAAGGTATTGGATCATTTGGACAGGGAAACAAGAAACATGTTTCACATTTATCAAATGATATACAAAATCAGTGGATACCAAGACTGTATATTATTCACTCTGAAGGAGGTATGGGCCTCCTCAAAATTGATCACATGTACAGATCTGCAATTGTAGGACTGCATACATATCTGCTAACCTCATTAGATCCAAACATAGTAAAGGTTTTGAAACATAAGGAGTACAAATCTAAGATGACTTTCCTGCATAGTTTAGCAGACCATATTGGTGGCAAGTTGGAATGGAAACCAAACCAGAAGTAGACAAAAATCAGGCCCCAATTGAATGTGCCAAAAAAAAAATAAAATAAATTTTTTTTATTTATTTATTTTATTGCAGTTGGTTTACCAGGATAGTCCATTGGGCCATTAAAGAACCCGTTTTCAATGGAGTCCTGGGGAGAAAAGCTCCAAAAAAGAAAATCAATTTACAAAAACATTGACAGTAAATATATAGGTACATACTATAAGAGAACATAAGCAAAAACATAAGCAAAAACATAAATGTACTTAACATTTGTCAGTGACAATCTTGGTACATGCAACGAAGGAATAAAAGCAAAACATAAAAGCATTTTAATGAATGAGCATAGTAGATGAATAGAGTAGAATGTTAGTACAGGGAAAGGTAGAGTTGGTTATGTGGGATGGGTACAAGAGCATTCCCAATGAGATTCTAGGTGTAAGAAAAGTGATTTCTTGAAGGTGGAGTGGTTAGAGGTAGTGCGGATGTTTGGAGGTAGGGAATTCCAGAGGCGAGCAAGACTGAAGGAAAGGAGGTTTTGCCTGGGGATGATTTGGTTTGTGGACCTCTAGAAGATTTTGATTATTAGACCTTAGAACTCTATTTGGATGGTGCATTTTAAAGGCAGAGGAGAGGAGGGACAGTTGGAGGGTTTAGAATAAGCTTGTGGGCTAGAGTTAGTTGAGTATAAGCAAGATAGTTGGGAAGTTCTAACCATTTTAGTTTATGGAGGAGAGACAGTGGTGAGTGGAAGACTTATGGGTGGTAGAATCTAGCTATTTTGTTATAGCAAGAGGTGAGCTGTTTTTTTAAGGAGCACTGAATATTAGTAAGAAGTGGGGCACCATAGAGGAGGGAGGGAATGAGGAAGGAAGAAGCTAGAGTGATTTTAGTGGTAGGTGTGAGGTAGGCGTTTTGTCTGTATAGCATACCAAGTTTTTGGTGTGTTTTTGATGTTCTTTGTAGGTGGAAACTAAATTTTAGTTGGTTGTCAATGTGGACCCCAAGAAGTTTGGTCTCTGACACTATTTCAAGAGGAGAGTTATTTTGACTGGTAACTAAGAGTGAGTTTATGTTGGGGAGGGAGTTTAGAGGAGTAAATAACATTAATTTGGTCTTTGTGGCATTGAGAGCTAGATGATTGCAAAGCATCCATTGCTCAGTGGAAGAGAAGGCGTCTTGAGTAAGTTTTTGTAGGATGGAGATAGAAGAGGCGGAGCAGATGATAGTGGAGTCATCTGCATATTGGATAATGCTAGAGAAAGGGATAGATTTGTGGAAGTCATTAATAAAGATGTTGAATAGAAGAGGGCCCAGTATAGAGCCTTGTGGGACTCCGGTGGGGGTGCTTAGGAAGGAGGAAGTTGCTTTTTTCCATTTTACAGCTTGATTTCTGTCTGATAGATAACTAGAGAACCAGTTCATTGAGGAGGAGGATAGGTAGAGTTTGGAGAGTTTAGTTAAGAGCAGGCTGTGAGAGATAGTATCGAAGGCTTTGGAAAGATCAAGGAGTAAGGTAGAAACAATTTGTCCAGAGTCTCGGGCTTTATTTACTATTTCAAGGAAAGAGAGAAGGGCAGTCATGGTACTATGATTAGGTCTGAAGCCATGCTGTGGGGGTTATGAGGTTGTTATCTAGGAGATGAGGAAGGAGTTGGATTGCACACATTTCTCAAGGATTTTTGAAATGGGGACAGGATGGCTATGGGTCTAAAATTGGTAGTGTTATTATTGTTACCTCCTTTGTGTAATGGTATAATAAAGGCTTGTTTCCAAATTTGGGGAACTGTGCCTTCTAGTAGGGAGCGGTTGATTAGAATGCTAATAGGGTAGGCCAGACTTTCGGCAGCAATGTTAAGAAAGTAGGAAGGGATATTATCAGGAGCATTGGTACATGGTTTTAATTTCTGGAGGAGTTTCTTAATAGTAGTTGTAGGAATGGGATTTAAAGTGAAGATAGTGCAGTCAGGTGGTGTTGAATTTTGGGGTTGTATGGGTGAGGGTAGAATTTGTGTGGAAGAGGAGGTAGAGGAATTAGTGGGTTGGGAGGAGGTAGAGAATGAGGAGGTTCGTTTTGAAATAGAGTCAATAAAGAAGGAGTTAAATAATGTAAGGAGAAGGATCAGATGAGAAGGCAAAATGTGGAAAAGCAGAAATACGGTTGCAAGTACAGAAAACTCCAGGAGTAACCTCATGTCAATCGGTTCTGACACAGCAATGTTTAAGGAGAAGTAAATTTAAATCAAAAGATGAAAGGTTAATGTTAGCAACCTAAGATAGTGGACTTAATACATATTGGTTTACAAAGTCCATTAAACATGTGGGAGAAACAGACAAATACAGGTTCTGTAAAACAGAACTGAAAAGTTACACATCTTAATACTGGGTGTGATGGCAGAAGGTCTGTGTACGGAAAAGCATAATAATGTCACAAGACTGTTGCGTTGGGGATTGTGTAAACATTACAGTATTGAAGAAGCTGAGAAGCATAGGAAACATGAGCCACAAAGCATTGTAGGGAATGATTAAGTTTATATTACATGGGATCACCCATTACCAACAGTTAAAAAAAAAATAGATGCAAAAACCCAGATATAGTACTCCAGGAAAAGAAGACAAAAGTAGCATTGATAATAGAAATTGCTGCATCACCCAATGATTGCTATGTCTTATGTACAGGAAAACACAAAGTCATAAAATGCCAGGATTTACAGGCAAAAATAAGGACAATATGGAAGAAGAATACCCAGACAATACTAGTAAAAGCAATGGGTCTTATAAAAAATAATTTATAGTCACATTTAGATATGCTACCGATACTTATAACTGTGAAGTGCAGAAGGAGTAATTTCTGGGCACATTGCAGGTGCTACAAAAAGTACTTTTGGCTAACATCAAATACTGAAACAATACTAATTTCAAGAACTTTAGTCATATTCTGACTTAGTAATGGGGTCTATTCCTGTCATGGTATTAGAAACCCAAAAGTCTTGGAGAAATTAAAAAAAAAAAGTGACATTCAATTTCTGAAATTTAATGTGCCCTGAAACTACAGATAAGTATTTAATAAGTTCAATAAGCAGTTTACATGAAACATAACTTGAAGTTTCACAAAGAATTTGAACATTAGGAAATATATGGGCAACTGTAGTGAAACCTTCAGTTTTGTAAAGGGTGTAAACCAATATGTATTGATCATTCATACATTTTCAAACTAATTAAAATATTATCATTTGCAATTAGTATACTGTGATCACAACTAAATTATTTTAATTTTACAGAAATTGCATGTAAAATATATAAAGGTATATGTAAATTTTCCCCCAAAAAGTTAATCTTCTGAAAATACAAGAGACATTAAAGGATTACATTTTTGTAAGACTAGTTTTTGCAGCTAAGTATTTTGTAATAATTTTTCCAAATCTCCTTGATGGGGGGGGGTTTCACAGATAATGTTTCTAGTTATTACTTTACTGACACGAGGAGGAAGTTGAGGGAGAATGCTTAACCACATGTAGAACAAAGATCATTAAGTTGAAGGAAATAAAGAGAAATGTATGGCATCTAAGAAATCTGATTACAAATATGTAACAAGGAAATGAGTGTATTGCTAAGGAAACTTACCATGCATATGATGGAAATTTAAACATGAGAGGAATTGTAGCATTAGCTCTCTACTATCGTTAAGAAATTCTGAGACAGAAGCAGTGAGACTACTTGCAAAGTTGAATATAATAATGAGATAAAGGTAAGTGAAGCATGAATTGCATTTTTATGTCTCTGTATCCAATGATCACCTAGAAAACATGCAACACTTTCAGTGGTCATAGTTTCAGTTTATAATGATCGCGGTGGTGGTGCTGCGGTAGCGTTGTCGCCTCACAGTTAGACGCTGTCCGGTTCGATTCTCAGCTAGAGCGTCTTCTGCGTGGAGACATGTGTGAATGGGCATACCTTCGTTGATGGTTGTGCGTCAGGGCTGGTAACTCGGCACGTAAAAATCAACTACCAATCATTAACGGACCAGGGTTCCACTGTGGCGACCCCTAACCGGGAAAAGCCGAAAGACACAACAGTTTCAGTTTATAATGATACTGACTATATACTGACTCACTCATTAAAATAGATTTGGTGAAATTTTTCATGAAAATAAGGATATCAGTGGTTGAAATAACCTTACTGAATTCACAACACAAAAATATTTTATTAAAATGCTACCAACAGGGAACGTAGCTGTTCTGACTACATAGTATGATATCTTTTGTTTGCAGCATTACCAGACAGCTTCTACAGTATGTATATAGGATCCAGGACAGATTTTACAGAATATCATCAAAGCTATCATTATCCAGACATCAGCTTAAAAATAAAGTCACATTTTTATTGTAACATATTTAACTGGGTAAGTTTTATGATCATCCGAGGAAACAAGCAATAAAAGTTACTTAATGGCTTTCATTTCAGTAAATTAGGCTTCATTTGTTACAAAATTATGTGCATATTAATTAAATGGAAACTGAAAGAGAAGTAATCACAGAGCAACTTTATGTCATCTAAAGAATGTACAAATTTGTGAAACACTGATGAATACATGAAGTCTTCTCATATCAATATGACTAGAACAGTCAGGCAGGTACCATGACAGACCATTGTCACAGATTACAACATTGCTATCAATGTTTTCTTTTCTTTCCAGAAGCTTATTTCTGATCAGAAGCTGCATTACCTAGCCATTAGGCGCACTTGACTAATCCTGAAGGTGCCTTTGGCTTACATATGGTATTCTTGCAGAGGCTGTGCAAAGTTAAAGACCTATACTTAACAGAAGGATTTTAAAATACCTTTCCTTCCCCAGAGCCAGAATCACTGAGTTGTAAAAACTGTTACACCCCATTACTGGGACAGCCTTTGATGCCTTCCCTAAATCTTCTGATAACTGCTAAAAATAATTTTCTTGGACAGAAGTAATAGTTATTTATTTATATAAATAGGCAATAGCTTCCAAACACAAGCATATATTACTTTCAGCTTCCATTATGTCAGGAGCTACATTCCACTTTATACTGTCATTGTTTACCATTAATCACTAGGGGCTGAGTTATTAAGATACACAGATGTGTACATCGAGGTGTACATATCGTAGTACATTTCCATGAGTCAGCAACCATACTTGCTGCAAGGTCATCTAACATGAAGACATGGATCACTACCAAGGGATGGCCCCAGAGCCATGCTGAAAGCTAATAAGGCATTCTGGTAGAAGAGGCATATGCTAATTAGCCATGTGCTCTAACTCTCCAGAACTGCATTAGGAAGGCATCTGCATGGCAGAGCAATTTAAGTAATCACTCTCCATGCAGATCAACATGACCATCCCCACCACATTGCAGTATCAAACATGGCCAAAAGGTTGTGTTCAACTGCTCAATATGAATATGGTGTGGGGAACCACTAAACACAAAGAATTAATCTTTAAAGTGCCACAATGCCAGCAATAGTAATATGGGGATCTACAGGTGGAGGGATGCACTACACACCAGGGATTAATTTTAAAAGCACTGTACCAGCACTGACATCATAATGGGAATCAGAGGGTGGGGGGGAGCCACACAACACCAGGGAAAAATCTTTAAAGTGCCATACCGGCCCCAAAATTCTAACTTGGATCTGAGGGTGGGGGACCGATCGGACACGAGGGATGACTCTTTAAAGTGCTGTACTGGGTCCCAAAATTCTAACCTGGATCTGAGGGTGGGAGACCCACTGGACACAAGGAATGACTCTTTAAATTGCCATACTATCACTGACATTATAGTGGGGATTGGAGAGTGGGGGAACCAATGGACACCAGGGATGACTCTTTAAAGTGCTGTACTGGGTGCCATAATTCTAACATGGATCTGAGGGTGGGAGACCCACTGGACACAAGGGATGGCTCTTTAAATTGTCATACTATCACTGACATTATAGTGGGGAATGGAGGGTGGGGGGAACCAGAGGACACCAGGTATAACTCTTTAAAGTGTTGTACTAGCACTGACATCATAATGGGAATTGGAGGGTAGAGCGAATCACTGGACACCAGGGATGACTCTTTAAAGTTTGGCATTGACAGTGACATCTTAACGGCAGTTGGAGGGTGGGAGGAACCACTGGAAACCAAGGATGACTCTTTAAAGTGCCATACCAGCACTGATATCACAATGGGGATTGGAGGCTGGGGGAGCCACTGGACACCAGGAATGACTCTTTAAAGTATGATACTGGTACCAACAGCATAATGGCGGTGGGGTGAACCACTGAACACAAGGAATGACTCCATACCTCTCAACCTCTTAGAGCAAGAAATCTGACAAAGCCATAAATAAAAGGGGGCAAAGGCCCAAAAATCAGGACAAGTTTTAAATATTGCTCTTACAAACTTAGAAAGTTGATAGAATAACAAACAAATTTTGCATTAGCATGAATTTTCTGAAGGGTATAAAGTCTGAAACTTAAATGTCTGTCACTACTTTCTAACTTCAATCTTTAATGATTTGCCACTAATTTGCCAGAAAACTACAGTTCTATGAAAACTGGACAAAAAATATGATGCGAAAATCTGTACAGTTGAGAGGTATGGATGACTCTTTAAAGTATGGTACTGACACCGACATCATAATGGGGATCAGAGGGTGAAGGGAATCACCAGACACCGGGGATGACTCTTTAAAGTAATGTACCAGCAATGACATAATAATAGGGATTGGAGGAAGAGTGAACCACTGGGCACCAGCCATGACTCATTAAAATGCCGTAAAAGCATCAACAGCAGTACTGGGATCAGAGAGTGGGGGATGCTACTGTCTACATGAGCTACTGTGGCATGCACATCAGCAATGATCTGCACATGGCAGTAGTAAATCTGATTAAAGAAACATGCAAATTAGCTGATAATGACATCATGTCTCATTGCGGCTAACATGTTTATGAATTGCAAATGGGCACATCCTGGTAGAAGGAGCTTTCTAGGCACTTTAATGAATTCCTGGGCTGATCTTTTATGATCCAATCAATCTACTTTAACTGTCAGTACTAGTTGCCACAGACACTAGCCAGCTTGGCCCGTTTAAAATATTGCAACAAACACTAAAGAACTAACAGAAGAGATAAACTTATAAATAAAAAAGTCTAATTCTAGGAGGAAAAAAATAGAGGCGAACCAGTATTTAGCGCTTTTGTTCTTTAATGTTTTAAGAACGTCATCAGAAATACGCATTCTTGGTAACAGTAGTAAGTTACATAAACTTTAAAAGTCATAAAAAGTCATAAATACTTAAAAGCAGCATATCAAGTAAGATAAAAAAAACAAAAACAAACAGAAAACAGCAGCCTCTAAGAAAACCAGTCAAAAAGCTGAGAATAACACTTCAAAGTAGAAATGACAATGAATTAACAGGAGGGGGTTGTTTTCCAACTCAACTAAATATTAACAGAATTTAACTACTGCCCAGCTTCCAAAATGTTTTGTACACTTTTTCTGTAGATCTCATTTCTTCTGAACAGTACCATGCAAACTGTGTTTTGTGATTTTTTTTTTATTTTCTGTTTTTTTTTTTTTTTTTGCTGCTCTTGTAAGCCAGTTGTGGAAAAAACTACCATTTTACCAGCTTTCTAAAATGTTGTATTGAAGTGGTTCAGGTTTCAGATTCAGAGCTATCAATTTTTTTTGTCAAACTGAAAGTGTGTTGAACTTATCTCTTCTGCTCTTATGAATCAGTCCACCTTTTTGTGACTAGGTGTATTTGTGGAGTCAGATTTTTGCTTTTTCTTTCTGTAGACACTGTGTGTGTGGGAAGGGGGGTGATTTTTTATTTATTTATGTTTTTTGCATCTTTGTATTGTAGTGAGATGTATATAAGCAGGTAACAAGGATAAGCTATTCAAACAGTTAGGCTTTAGAAAGTGCCTTAAATGTGAGCGTAAAGTCACACCACTGAACAAAAATGGTTTCTATGTTGTTTGTTTAGGAGGTGGCATGAGCATTTGAATATTAATGTTGTATTGGTGATGTGTTTAAACAGATGATATTAACCGACAATAAAATCAAGCTAATTTTGGAGGGCTTACTTCACAGGAAAGTTCTTCTAATGAAGTTAAGGTTCAAAGGAAGTATTAAATGCAGAATGGTAGAGGGTGGGCCTGACGTGCCATCTTCTAAGGCTTTCTGTGTTTCTCCTAAAGTTTCCAGAGTTGAGACAATGTCTCCAAATAATGGCTACTAAGACTGTACCAGGGACTCAGGGACTCAGTAAGTGAAGTATTCAGGACCAGAAGTTACCCATATTGATGCATCTATGGTGTCAGATGTTTCTTCCAAAAAAATGAATATGCAACATGTTTTTTGTTTCAGTACCTGAATTATCTAAATCCTTGCTACTACTTCAGCCATGTAGCCATTCCAGTCTGGTCCTCTCATTCTCTTTGCTGTCCATCTTCAATGGTGAACTTGGGCTGGGGAAAGATGATAAGTTCCTTGCTGAAGGAGCAGACAGAGATGGATGCCCTCTTTTCCCCCTCTAGATCTCATGTGTCCAGAAAAGTTTCTGTTTATCCTCATTATGGACATCTCCGTACTTGTCTCATGTTCCACACCAGTTGACTGAAGGCTGACACTACAGCCGTAAGTTCTACATTTGACATAATTTCCTTGGTTTCTTCATCTTTAAAAACCCTATCATTGCATTTTACCACAGTGCTGATTCATTCAATTTTGAGCATTATGACAGCTGAAGTCATCTGTTCTGAATCTCTGGCTCAGATTACTGCACCAATACTCTCTGTACCATTTAGGGTGTTGATGACTTTGCCATTCAGAACCTCAGGGTGAAAGTTATCCGCCTCAATGTCAACATTGTCCTCTGTGCTAAGGCCCAGATTTGGGGAACTGAATATCAAGCCTTTCAGTGCAGATGGGTTCTACACCAGTAGACCGCTCAATACCAGACATCTCAACATCACTCTCAGTGCAACTAGAGAAGGCGTTGACATAACACTTGTTAATTGATCAGTCCCATGATCATGCACTGGCATTGGCAGCAGCCCTGCATACACACTGATCTGAAACTCTTTCTCCTCCATCTTTTCACTAGATGGGAAGAGGGATAAAAAAAAACCACCATAGAGGTAGACATAGGGTATATGATATTGTTTCTTCTTTGTCCATCTTGGACAGTCCTTCCAAATGGTTTAAGAAAGAAGGGGGTTCAAGAGAAACCACTTTCTTATGGAGTCTCCTACCCTGGATACTGGGATTTGTGATGTAGAGGATTCCCAAATGTCCTTACCTGAAGCCCTCCCAGAAGCTCCTTTGACTTATGAAACAAAAGAGCCTTTGTCCTATCAAAACTGTCTCCATTTATGGACATTCTACAGTAGGCTTTCCCCACCATCCCACCTTATTCTTGAGTGGATCCCCCTGCTGATAGAGTCATTTGTGCTAGTTGTTCAAAGAGCTTGGCAAGAACCAGATATGGCAGTGCCTATGTTAAGGTAACCAGACAGGCTATTCTGACCTCCTAAAGATTAGGAATCTTGGACTAAGACACATTTGACTGACTCCATAGTGATGACAGCAATCCTTAGAAAAGAATCCTCATTTGAAAGTCTGTTCGTCCATCCACAAAATAAAGAATCTAGAGGATGGGACCAATTTGGCAATTTATCCATCTGGTTCCTTTTCTGTTCTGCCACTTAATTACATGGCACATGTGATTAGATTTCAATGTGTACTACCTGATGAGTTGACTGGCACGTTGAAAAAAAGCTGTGTGGAGAGTTGGAGGCCTAGCAAAGAGGTTTAGACATCAACTCTTTCCATTATTTCCAGTCTGTACATGCAGCTATCCCATGATATTTTCAATTGAGCAGTTCAGGTGGCTGGGACAAGTGTTACCATCTGCAGGCACACCTGGCTCAATCACTATAAATTATAGTTTCATTGTTTCATGATACCCATATACTTGTCTAATTTTATTTTTTAATATCCAGTGAACTAGATCTTCTTATTTCAACAGGCAGTCTGTTACAGAACTTAAGGACTGTATGGGTTATATACTTGTCTCTCCTGCATGCTTTTTATGCTGGATCTTAAAATATTAGAGCCTTGTCCCTGACAGTAGAAAGGGTCTCTTCAGTTATTTTTTTTTAAACAAGAAACATTTTTATTAAATTATTACTTATGACATAGGCAGTCATACATTTATATAAATGAAAGCACAACATGTTGACATATTTTTATTTGCAAATAATATACATTTATAATCTGTTCAGTCATTATAAGTCGAACATTACATAGCTTATTCAAATCCTGTCTTCTTGTAAACCTCAATTCTCCTCCAAAACTTTACTCTGCATGTATTGTTCCCACAATTCCAATTTTTTTTTCTATGTAATTTCCCCCTACATTTTCTATAGATCCTATTTCTAATTGTTTTATCTCTGTTAGATAGTCACTGCTTCTAGTACAGTTGGTTTAGATTTCGATTTCCACTTTCAAGTGATTGCTTTTGTGGCAGCCACCATAGTTAGACTCAGCAAGGCCTTACTATGTCTAGGCAATTCCGATTCTGTATCATAGCTCAGAAAAAAATAATTTTGTTAGTTATACCAATTTGCTCACCCAGTATTTCTGAAGGAGTAGTCTGAAGGGATTTTTTAAAGTCTGACAACTCATTACACTCCCAGAAAATATGTTCCCAGTTACCTCTTTCTTCTCAGTCACACCTCCAATATTTGGAATATATACTTGGGATATAAAAATACCTATGTAAACACTTCTAAGCAAAGCCCCTAAATCTTCTAGAATTTGTTGCATATTTGGGAGACATACATATATCCCTGATTGTTTCTTTATGAATTGTTTATCCAATCTCTTTTCCCAATCCTTTCTAACCTTTTCTAATTGATTCTTACACTATCCTGCAATATTTATATGCTCTTATAATTATTCCTTTTTAACAGCAATGTTTGTTCTAGATTCTACTAACAACTCTACCTGCTGGTCTTTCACTTAGGATCCCCTATTTCTTTCTCTTTGCCTATATTCTGATATTAATCCTTGATAGGCAATCTTTAGCCAGCAGTCTAAATAAAATCTTGGCCTCTTCCCATTCTATTACCTTTCCCTCTCTACTTATTTGCTCCCAATAACTTGGTTCCTTTGCCAGTTTCCTCTAATAAATTCCAGCCTTTTCTTGCCTATTGTCTGTATCCCTAATTGCATTCATCCCTATGGGCAGAATTTCCTTTCTCCCTTCCTGTGTTGGCTTAGTTCTTAGAATACCTTCTGCCACTTTATGAATATAATATTCTGTATGGTTGTTGTTATTCTCTTTAAGGATCTGCATCCAAAATACTAGTTTGCCCTTCTTTTTTGAGCCCCCCACCATTTCATCATCATTCCTTTCCACTTCATCTGCGGTGGTGCAGCAGTAGCATTGTTGCCTCACAGCAAGGGGTTCTCCCGTTCAATTTCTTCCAAACATTAATGACATGAAGTAGGGCATATGCTTTGGAGTCCCTTACAAGCTTAACAAAGTCAAAAAAGTCCACTATTTCAAAGTTTTCTTGTTCCATCATGTTTCACCAACACAATTAATGCTTTGTAAGCTCAAATTTATGTGTCAATTTCTGAGTTGATGTTTTTCTTCCTGTTGATCTACATGCCCCAAATCTACACTCTGCTTCATTTCCAATGTACTTCCTGTTCTTCTAGTCAACTCTTGTGCTTTTTTCTGTCTCTCAAGCATTTTCCTTTGACACAGTGGAAAAGGTTTTACTGGCACAGTCTCTCTCTATGGTCTTTATTAGCAGAAGAACAAGAAGGAGAATCTCCTTCTGTTTCATAACTCACTTTTTGTTGGACAAATTTTTGTATATCCTCCTTAGTATGTTTTGCATCAAAAATGATTTTGACCCACCAGGAAAGAGCATTCTGAAAATAGCTGGATATACCAGCCTGAATCTCATACCTGCTTCTCAAAATTCCCTGATTAGTGGAATAAATTTACTCCCCTTCTACTTGGTGATCAGTAAGTAATCATTTTCTACAAACTCTCAACTGTCTCCCACTTTTAGTACTTTGTTCTTCTGCCATAGTTTTGTCAGAATCAACTCTTTCTTCTGGTAGGGTTGCATCTTTCCTGTTAAAGGTCTATGATGCTTTCTCATGGCCAAGTTTGGAGCATACACACAATGTGCCCTTTCAATTAACAATTCCTGCTGTGGAATACTGCTCTATTTGCTTATTTGTGCTTTCATAAAATTGATACAGTCTGTTCCTTTCAGCTTCTCTGGTATAGAATCTCAGGTTTTCTGTACATGCTCTGTCCTCTAATTCTATTATTTTTTGAAACATCTCTTCTTGAGCAGTCTCATATTCAGCCAGCCTCTTCTTCATTTCAACCTCTGATTTTTGTAGATGTATCACCTCATCTGAATATCTGTTTAAAGCTTCTTCCATTTTTTCCAGCCTTTTGTGATTTGAGTTTATATACTCCTTTAGAGTTTCATTTATTTTAATCATCAACAAGCACATTTGACATTATTTCCTCTAGGTTACAGTAAGTCATGTCTTGCACCAAAGCTGGAGCTTGCACTGCTTTTTGCTGAACAGCTGCAGAATTCTTCCCACTCAGTGTTTTATCCTCACCATTTGTGATTGATTTTCTTTCAGGTTCTCTGGATTTCTTTTTTGCTAGCATCCAGGCAGTACACTTACTAGCCAGTTACTGAAATTTATCCAAAATGACTAGTTCACTTGCTCTCTTTTCTGAGTTTCTTTTTTTCACACTGGGAGAGCTGAAATTAAGCAGCCATCTTGGAAGTCCCCGGGCTCTTCAATGATTAAACCAATTTATTTTCTAAAAATCAACATTTATAATTACTGTCAATGCAATACACAACTTGATTCTTACCAACATATGCAAAATGCTATAAAGTTTGATTCTTAAGCCAGCCAGTGTAAGATAAGCGTTTAATGTTGTGGTGTACTTTTTTTGGTATAATGTCTCTGAACTGATTCTAAAAATCTCTGTCTTTGATATCCATAAATTAAAAACACTTAAACTCTACTTCATTATGTATATCACAGTTAATATAAACATCCTCATCATCATCAACATCCCCCATTTTCTTATTTTTCTATATGAGGTCAGGATGGCTTGTTAACTGTCACCATTTCTTTTGATTCAGTGCCACTCTTCTTCCTTCTTTCACAGTAATGCCTGACCATCACAGGTCTTCTCTCACACAATAATCCATCTCTTTGCTGGGTGCCCTCATTTCCTCTTGCCTTCTTCCTCACTGTCCCAAATCTTCTTCACAAGATTGTCTTCTGCTTTCCTGCACATGTGCCTGAACCACCATAATTTGTTCTTTTTGACCTTCTCTGCAATTGCATCTACTTGGGCTTCTGCTCTGATGTCCTCATTTATCTGTCTGCCCCACAGTATGCATCCTACAACTCATATGAGGCACTTCATCTCCGTCATCTATAGCTTCCTGAGTTCCTCAATTGCTTGCCTTCACTGCCAGGTTTCTGTACCATACAGGAGTACTGGTCACATCACTGTTTTGTACACCTTACATTCATTTTCTTTGGCATTGTTCTGTTACACACTACCCCAGTACTCTACAAGTTGGTGGCAACTTTTCTGGTTCAAACATTGAGCTCTTCATTCAGACTTCTCTTCTTCTCAACCAGAAATGCATCCAAAGCATACTTGGAATTCTATAAACTAGAAAAATTGGAGTTTTATAAGCTAGAACAATGTGGCATAGACTCAAGACTTCATATCCTTCAAGATTATACTTGGCATTTCTACTGTCTTTCCAATTAGGAGATTATGGAATCATGTACTAACAGCATAAGATTATGAAATCATGTATTAACAGCATGCCACCTTGTCTCCTTTTATTGTAACTCTTGGTTTCCTATTTTCTGAGCCTGTAAAGACATAGATCACCACCATCCCATGTATCAGTGACAGAAATAAAAATTTTGTTCATTTAATAACTCAAGTTTTTTTTTTTTGCTCCTCACATGCTGAGCATTAGTGAAGACACATTTTAATAATGTGTTAAAGTAGTTGAAAACTTCTAGCTGTCTTTCTCTAGCATCCTTTTTGAAGGCTCAAGTTATTAATCTCCAAAATAAAATCCAAGCTGCATATCATTGAGCTAAAAGGCAGGACACTTACAGGTGTTGCATCATGTTTTCCACTTCAGAGTGGGCATTTGCCTGTAATCAGATGCATATGTTCTCATAACATATGGTTTATAAAAAGCCAGCAACAGGACTTCAGATGATGGTGTTCTAACAGATTTCATTACAGAGCCTAACATGGTTGTGATAGTTTCCAGAAGAGATGCCATCTTTGTGGCAGAGATAGTGAGGGAGGTTGCAACCCTGTTCTGAGATCAATAACCCCCCCCCCAGAGGACTTGCCTTACTGTCCATTTCTGGAGGTAGTCAAATGCCAAGTGTTTCACCACTTTCTTGCACAGAAAGTCATCGCAAAGAACAAGGGGAAAAGGAAAATCCTAATCAGAGTGTACATAATACACAACCTCTCTCTAGTGAGGCCTCTATCCCTTCCTCTTCCAGACATCCCACCCCCATCAGAAGGGTGTGGTCATTAACCGCTTAAGAAAAACAGCAAAAAAAGTGGTCTCACCAGACTAGAAAGTTTTCAAATACCTTTCAAGGTTCTTTTTGGTTCCATATAAAATGGTGTACCTCATACCAATTTTAACTCTCAAAGTACCTTCAATCAGTTTGTTTTGAAATTAAATTCCCAGAGGGTCATGGTGCAATTAATCCTTCCCTGTCTATCTGAGGGAGACTGGATGTACTCTTTGGACATCCAGGATGCAGACCTGAGTATCAAAGCTGCCAATAAGTCTGGGATATTATTTCACTTCTGGGTAGACGTTAGTCATTTTCAGTATAAGACCCTCCCATTATGTGTCACCACAGCACCCAGAGTGCCCACCAAATGAATGTCCACAGTGGTAACTCCTCTTAGACTCTCAAGTATCAACATTTGCTCTTACTTGCATGACCTGATCCTAGTTGTCTTACTTGGGAATCATTATTGTCCCTGGTCCAATTGTTCCAGTCCTTGGAGATCCTAGGTAACGCCACAAAGTTCCAAATTCATCAATAACAGACACAAGATTGTATGGCATATCACTTAGACATTGTGTCTTGCACAGCCAGCCTTCCACAGGACAGAATCATAAGGCATTCAGTCACAGGTACCTTGTCTCTTATTTTTGTACAAACAATACCTGCGGGTCTTAGTCTCAGAATTTTGGGTCTTGGCAGTGGCAAAAATTCATGGTGATCTTCTTAATGTATGGAGTGAGGGTCCTACAGTAGACCCTCAAAGTACTGATCTCAGTGTTTGGACACCATGACAACCCACATAAGGATAATTTGTGTGTGTATCCAACATCTATCTTGGTGGCATCCCCACTCCAATCTGTCACTAGACAATCTCTTCACCTCACCCACTCCCAAATGTGGCCATGAATGCCTCCATCCTAAGGTTGGTGGGACATTGTTTGGGGCAAACAGTACCAGGGTTCTGGTCACAGCACAAGGCCAGTTTGCACATAAATGTTTTGAAGATGGGAGTGGTCCTTCTCATGCTGCAGCCTTTTCAGAACTCTCTCCTCAAGGGTGGAATTTCAATCCACTCAGGCAACTTGGTAGTAATATGACATATAAGCAAGCAATGATGGACCCATTCATATCCCCTGTGTTGAAAAGTAATGATGCTTATAGGAATAGGCAGTACAGTCTTGCCACTTTCACAAAGCAACATACATCCCAGACAAGCCAGTTCTATTGTGGATTGACACAGACATTGTTTGCTTATATCACAAAAGTGTTCTGTAAGTCTTTCTGTGGCAAATTCCAAATTCCATCACTGGAGCAAGCCATGCTATGACCTATTTGCCTCCCTAATGAATTCCAAGTGAGACAACGTTCTTCCATAATCCCTCCATGGGGTCAGACATCAAAAGATGCTCCTGTTCAAGAATGATCCCTGCTCTTTTTGTATGCCTTTCTCCTATTTCTCCTTAATTTCAAAATTCTTAAAGAAACCATTAAGAGAAAGGCCAGGGTCATCCTCATAGCCCTGGTTTGGCCTTGAGAAGTTTATTTACCCTCTAACCCTTTTCAGCCACAACCTGGGTACAAATGCATAGTTATAGACATGTAACACAAATGAGAGTTAAGCCGTTTATTCTTCCATGTTATACAGTAAGTCAATCCACTTTTCTTCCCATGCTATAGAGTATAACACCGATTCATTACACTGTACAGAGCTAGGATGTTTAACGTTTTGTAGTGCATGGAGTGCCATGACTATTCTCCAAAACCAGGGAAAAATAGGATTGTTAAGCACCCCTCACCACTATTAAAGCTCTAGTCTTATGTGTTAACAGCAATCAGTCAACATGACAGAAGAGCAGCAGGAAGTTACTGAACACTTTGAACATTTTTTAAAGTCCAAATGAAGAGTTTAACAGCTTTTTACTGGTCTTCTGTGGTTGCCACTCTCTGGCAGCAGGAAGTGCATTACGACTTTTAAAGCTGTAAAACACTTTGTGCTCTGTCACTTTTGTTCCTCAGCTTTTGTAATACATGGTAGCAAGTAGGGCTCCATGCACTACAAAGAATTAACATCAAGTCTCTCCAGTCATAACCTAAATTGTTATGTATTCTCAACATGGAAGTCAAGATTCATCTCTTGAGCTTTGTTCTCAAGATGAAGCTCTTGACATCCACTCCTAACCACCTAGTTAAGATCAGAGACTTGATCATATTCTGTAGGGCCTTAGCAGTCACACAACTATTTACATATTTACATGAGATTTCCCTCGGAGGGTGTTCCATATCTAGCCTTTAACTAGACATGCATACATAAAAGTAAATGGTCATCAGTTTTCCCTGTAGTAGAATCCTCACAGACTGGAAACAGTTCCAGCAGTTTTGGAATCTTTATCATATTTTTAGCATGAGATTGAATTATTCATACCTCAAAGTGCATGTGTTAGCAATATATAATGTTCTGCATGATTTACATCACAGTACTTTGGCTTTTTTTGAAAGTGTGTAAGGCATTTCTGAAAAAAAAACATTCCTGCTAAGACCCTATTAAAAGAATTGCTCTTTCATGGAATCTCAACTTCAGTTCCTATTGGATAAATTAACCTTGCCACCCTTTTAACTAGCTTTTAGGGAAGAATTAAAGTTGTTGACATGGAAAACCTTATTTTGGTAGCTGTTACTTCAGTAAGAAGGGTTTTGGAACTGGAAACATTAATTTTCTAAACATCCACCTCATCTATCAGAAAGACACACCGTCATTGTGGACTTAACCCATCTTTGATGCATAAAGTAGCCACAGGAACAAGCTTAAATCAGTTAATCAATTTCCCTGTTTTCCCTACTCAGATCAAAAGGAGTAAGTACCACATGGCTTGGATGCCCATTGCTGGTTATGCTTGCATTTCGGCAAAACTGATGACGTTAGGAAAAGATCAGCTCTGTTATTTATGCTTCCAAAAGACTTAATTAAAAAAATGTCTAAAGTTACATTGTCTTGGTGGCTTTCTAAATATATAGTGCATTTAATAACGTCTTTCTTAACAAACTTAAAGCACATTCTACTAGACCATTGGCTACTTCTCAGACATTTTTCAAAAATGTTTTGGTAGCAGACATTTTTGCTCCTGCAACAAGGACTTCTTTGAATATTTTTGTAGGATATTATAAGTTGGACATGATCGCCAGATCAAAGTCTGCCATTGGGTGGGTCTATTATCACAAACATATTCTGCCATGATGCCAGCCAAGAAAATAAGCTAGAGACTGTGTCCTGCCAGTTGACATGGATCTTGTAAAGTACAGAAGTTACGGGTGTGAGATAGGAATAATGGTTAAGGTGTTTACCTTATAGACAGAAGGTGCAGGGTTTGATTCTCTCATACAGTAACTGGCTAGGCTTAAAATGGCTCACAAGAGCAGTTAGCCTAGTACGGACCTATGTACTTACTATAATGATAGATTTTCATGATCCATGTCCTTCAGCTTCCCCTTTCCCCCAACCCTGGGCTGCAGGGGCCTAAAAGGATGTCTGCAGGGATTTTTGTGGGAATGATTGGAGAGATACTTAGTATTTCAATTTGAGTGATATATATATATATATATATATATATATATATATATATATATATATATATATATATATATATATTATATGTGTGTGTGTGTTAATAGTTGTTTGTTATTCTTCTGTCTATTCTGGGGCATTCTGAGATCTGGAGAAGCAAGGAAACACAGATTTCTGTGGGAGTTGGGAGAGGTTTAAAGGTGCTGAGCTGACTAGTGCCTCCGGCAGCAAGTCCTATGGGTTGATCTGGACATACGTAGATTGTGAAGCTCTGTCATTATGGTAAGTGCATCATTTCTATTTCCATCAGAACATGTGCTGAATAGTAATAGCAGGAAGCTTTGACCACTTAGAGAAACACAGAAATGTGGTTGAGGAACTATCACTGATGGAATATAGGTAGGCAATCGCTGACTGAATATGGTCCTTGTTTTGCTTAAGCCATGTCCAGCAGTGATTCCTTGCCTTTATGATCAGACTTATCTGGTTTTGTGACTAGTGGGATAAGATTGTGATAAAAACTACTGATAGTCCTGCTGGTTATTTATTATGTATGTAGTTTTGTTAACTGGGTAAGTGCACTACTATATGATCCTTTTCAGTTACACACTTGGCCAACTGGCAATAAAATGAACTAGAAACTGTACAAACTCGTATCATATTCACAAACTATATGCAATTAATTTAGAAAAAGCATCATGCCTTACATAGGGATATAGACTTAGTACCAAGGGATCTAAACAACAGTTTTGATACTATTTAGAAAGTCAAGCAAAACAATATAAGGTACACCAAATCAGCCTTGAGAGTAGTAGTTACAATAACGTAACACAGAATACTAAATAACACTAAAAATATTACTAACACTTGGACCGTGTTCAGCAGGGTTGTTGTCATCCATTTTATTTTTCTTCTTTCAGATAAATGAGAGCAATTTCATCATTAAATTACTAACTTAGTGTTAAGGTTGCTTGACAGCAGGTAAGTGATGGATGTTTACTGTGACTAACTTA
Organism: Protopterus annectens; assembly: GCF_019279795.1. Taxonomy (NCBI): domain Eukaryota; kingdom Metazoa; phylum Chordata; order Ceratodontiformes; family Protopteridae; genus Protopterus; species Protopterus annectens. Next base: position 545,076,220 of record NC_056736.1, read on the forward strand.
TGGGTAGTTCAGCTAGTAACCGTCCATGGCAGGTTGCCACTGGACATTCTTCATTTACAATATCCAAATACGTCAGATTCTTTTTTTATCAGCAACAATCTCTCTCCACTAAGTCCTGCCTCACTAGACAAATCAGGACAATAAGCCAGATGTCCAAAAGGAGAAACCAAATTGATTTATTGCCATCAACAGAAACCATATGAAACCAGAGACAGAGCTAATGAGAGAGAGAATAAAAGATCTTAGCCATTGTACTTTTGGGAAATTTGGAAGAGGGGATGGACTGCAAGTCACTTAAAAAAGTCAACAAAAGCAGCATACTTCCGCAAAATAATTGTACAGGAACAATTCAGAAATAAAGAGGGGATGACATGACTTGGAGTGATATGAAGACATCAGACTCAAAACCTGTGTTGGAATTCTACATTAAACGTGACTGACATAAGGTTATTTTCCAGCTTCATGGGAGGAAATCAATTATAAACTGGCTTATAATGAGACATATCCATGAGTTTGATAAAGGGAAGTCAACACAGTCCAGGTGAGCTTTATATTCTGTCATATGACCTGTTTCATTGCCGAGTACTAAAGGATCCCTGTCTTTTACACAACTCACTGAGAGTCACCTGGGAAAGGACATGTAAGCTGCAGGGCAAGGAACAACAAACAATGTGTGTTCTCCTTTCTAGTAGAGGTGGGCAAGCCTGGGCTTTTTGAAAAAGTCAGTTAAGAGCTCTGCTCTGACCACATGTGCACAGATGTTTCTCACACACACACACACACACACACACACACACACACACACACACACACACACACACACACACACACACAAACACACACTTAAAGAAATCCCAATCCCTCCGAGCTACATGCTCTAAGGACCTAAACCTTGTCACTACAATAAACAGAACATGCTGGAGGGACAGATTCCTGCCTCAGAGACTTCCCATACTCTGGAATAAACTACCTATCTATATCAAACAAAGCTCCTCATTAGTACTCTTCAAGAAAAATCTTGATGATTGGATGGGAAATAGGAAATTCACCCCGGGGATGACCTCTGTGGCTCTGCTCAACAGGGGCACAGGAAAATAATTTTCTTGGGAGGCGAAAGTCAGGGTACCTTTTTGGCTAGGCTTATATAGGCCCTAAGGCCAATAGCCTAGTACCTACCTATGAACACACACACACACACACACACACACACACACACACACACACACACACACACACACACACACACACACACACACACACACACATGCACACATACACAGCTTGCCTCTAAGAAGCCAAGATGATGGTTAGCTTCTTTCACACAAAACCCACCTACTTCCCCCACAGAACAGTTAATCTCTTTCTGCACACACTTTTATCTGATTGTGAAGAAAATGAAACATTACGCATGTATTGGAACTTGCTATTTACAGACACCCCGGGGATGACCTCTGTGGCTCTGCTCAACAGGGGCACAGGAAAATAATTTTCTTGGGAGGCGAAAGTCAGGGTTCCTTTTTGGCTAGGCTTATATAGGCCCTAAGGCCAATAGCTTAGTACCTACCTATGAACACACACACACACACACACACACACACACACACACACACACACACACACACACACACACACACACACACACGCACACATACACAGCTTGCCTCTAAGAAGCCAAGATGATGGTTAGCTTCTTTCACACAAAACCCACCTACTTCCCCCACAGAACAGTTAATCTCTTTCTGCACACACTTTTATCTGATTGTGAAGAAAATGAAACATTAAGCATGTATTGGAACTTGCTATTTACAGACACAAACGCTGCCCCCTCCCCCAACATACCATAAGTCAGTGATCAGTAGCGTTAGTAGAAAAGTCCTGTGTTTTCAAACCCAACGTAACCCCATCCAAGATATAGGCACCTTCTCTGTATCACTGATGTTAGCTTCTGGTAAAGATGGAAATAGCCAGTCTCAACCATTTAGCTCAAAAAACAGGGACAAAGCCAAAATTGTGCTCTTATATGTTTGATGTGTTACAATAACAAGTTCTGCATTACCATGCATTTTCTGAAGTATACAAAGTTGGAAACTCAAATATTTCTCATTATTTGGTGACTATGATATCAAGGCCATTTAGTGACTGCAATATAAATTGTGCTTTTATATGTTTGAGGTGTTAACAATAACAAGTTTTGCATTACTGTGCATTTTCTGACCTATATGAAATCGAAAACGTAAATAATTCTCATTATTTAGTGAATATGATATTAGGGCCAGTTGAGAGGTATGAGACACTGATTGATGTATTAATGTTTTCAAACATGTGGTTGCTCCCCCACTCATAAGAAGCCAAATCAATTAACTGTTTAAGTGCATTTTGTTTTTCAAATTCAGATTCCGACTGCCTCCCCCATCACAGACGTAATGGCCACAATACTAAATTCTCTCACCAGCCTCCAATCACTGTAACAAATTATTTAAAAAATTAAGATATCAATGCTCTGCACAACTCTCCACCTTCAGTACTGAAAGTGTGGAACACTACCTCTTATAATGGGAGAAAATATGTAAACGGGGAACGCTTCCAATAACTTTAGCTAAAATGCTGACTGGATATTTAAAATGCATAACTACTGATTTAACTGCAAAGAAAAAGAAAAAAAGATCAAGAAAAACACAGAGCACAGTCTGCAGCTTATCCACGTCTCTACACTACTGCCATTGACTGTACAGGCTACAGTACCAGCAAACATTTATATTGCAAATAAAAAGTCTACATCTTAAATAAATAAATTAATTAATAATAAAGACACAGTTAGCCTGTAGCTTGTCCACCTCTCTGCATAGTGTAGGTATTAACATAATTCTGCATAATCAGTGTAACAGAAATTAGTGTAAGCAGATGGTACACAGCCACCATAGCAAAGGCAGCTTCCCAAGGTATTACATTATCAGTGAATAAAGTGTGTCAGAGATAGATGTACAAAACGACTACAAAACAACAAAAGAGTAAGCTACATGTATCAGAGATGTGTTTCTTCCAGTAATTGTATGCCACTAATTATAATTAATAGGCTCTCATCTAAAGAAACTCCAAAAACATACCTAGAAAGTTTTCGGTGCCATTGCCCATCCATCTGACTTCAGTTTCTGCAACATTTGGGCATGTATTCTCCAAGCACATTTCTTTAAGACCATGTCTTTTAGACAAAAACTGGGAAAAGAAAACCTAATTTAGTGTTGTATTACGTCTGCTCATAATTTAAGGTCTTGAGTTGTATGCAGTCAATGTGACACAGAGATGAAAGTTGTAGCAACTCCACAAGTGTGTCAAAACAAGGGAATATTTGAAAGAACATGTAGACTGAAAGTGTAAGTATATGTGAAAAAATGTAATTATTCTCACTCATTGGCCCACTCTGTTGATGACATACATTTCAGAAATACCACTTCCACTTCTCTTCTAAGAAATGTAAAAGGAACTGTAATGCTTCTAAAGATAGCCTGTTTGGCTTTGTTCTCCCCATTGCCTTGACTGAAAAAGATAATGGGATGAGATACTTTTCATTTTATTTAATCGAGAACATTATTTCCAGTGACCGTCTGTGCTTCTTCCCTTCTTCACTGAAACCTTCCTCACTGACAGCAGCAACAGTTTAATCTGTGTGCTACCTCCTCTTTTTAATTGAGAAGGCTTGGTTAATTGATTACGACATTTTGTATATTCAGGTGCCTTACCACTGACTTCACATCCATATTTTATTACTCAAATGTTTTATCAGCGACTTCATTTATATTCAAGGCACTCACTGACATTTGTTCACAGGTTTTGTCTGTCATTTATGTCCCCTTTTATTATTTTTTAAGGAATATTCAGATGGACAAATAATGCTTAAAATTCAGCTGTAATGGGAATACAGTCCTTCTGCCCCCATTTCCATAAAATTTGATTTCTTTAACATGTGGACCATTACTAGAAAGATCCTGCATGTGTTTACCCACTTGCAGATTTCATTCACTCCTTTACAGAGAAGGTTAGTGTACATAGTCCTATATTTATTCACCCATCCTTAAACAGACGTAATGTACAGAGTACATGATTAATATGCTGTCCATAGTAACCTGTGTGGAAAACATTACCAAAAATATGTTTCTGTTGGTATGCAGATCACTCATCTCTTCACAATTTCAAACAAACTCTCTTAGCACTAGCTCCTTGTAGGCCTAGCAAAGCAAGTGATCTGAATAACAACAAAATACTACAATCTTGGATTCAGGAATGGAAATATCTTAATCTCAACCCACTCTACTAACTCAAAACAGTAAATTCTATTGCACTGACCATGCATTCTCCATCTTAGCACCTAAATCATGGGACTTCATTCCTCTCCAGACTGAGGCACCCAAAAGTACTCTGACTTCAGAGAACAGCTCAAGGAACACAACTTCACCCAAACAAAGTGCTGCTGCACTCACTCAGGTCACCTTACATGAACCCTGCAGCTTTCTCACACACCCTTTTATCGCTATTTCATCCTTCCTTATCTCATCTTGTCATCCCCTTACTTACTGCCTCTCATCCATCCTACTTCCCTCTACTCTTTGCATCTCTCTGTCACACATCTTCTCTTTTCTACTCCTCTTCCCTCTGAATGCCTCTCACACCTTTTCTCTGTCTTCTCCCCATGGTATCCTTTCTTACATCTATTCTCACTTGCCTCTTCTAATGTCCTCATACCTTTCTATATAAGGATATGCTGCTATATCTGTAGCATAAGCTAGCTCAGTCATTATGGTTACATATTATGCATAAATTCTGCTAAGCATAATTCCATTTTTTCCATCAACTGTATTTTTGAACTAAATGTAGCATATTCTTGCATCTGTAAATATGTATATATATATATATATATATATATATATATATATATATATATATATATATATATATATATATATATATATATATATATTTGTTTTTTAGAATATCTTGGATCTGTAAGTATGTTTTGTTCATTTCTTATATGATCCTATGCACCTGGGCTATGCCTGCAAATGGTCCATTGAGATCAGTGCACTGCCCAGGTAAACAAATACAAATAAATAAATAAACAAAGGCCAGGTTTAGTAAGAGTAGGAAGATGAGACAGATCAAGGGACCCAGAGTGGTTCTCAATGTCAGAGATGTTGGAAGAATGGCATGAATGTCCATTATTATGGAAATTCAGGACTGACGTTGGGACTGCATTGTTAGTATTAGCTACCTACAGATATCTATGGAATAGCCTTTGGTAAATGTTTAATTTCCATTACATGGATTCACAAAATGCTGTCAGCACTATGCCACTATGTTGCTGTAGTGACATAATTTCCATATTGCTCCAGAGCAGTATCCGTAATCTGCAGTAGTCCACTTAAATATCTCACCAGTGACCCAGTACTGGAGGACTACGGTAAGATATCTGAGGTGACAGATGGCACAGTTATGAAGACGGGTATAGAAGGCTTACCAAACTTTTAAAGAAGGATTCACCTGTGGAGAAAAAAAGTCCATCCATTTTCCCTACCCTCTTTATACAGTTCAGGACCACAGGAAAACAGAGCTTACCCTGGCAAGAAATTGTATTAGTCTTGTACGATGCATAAGTCTATCATAAGGATGCACACACTAAAATGATCATGAGTACATGAGCGCACACACACACACACACACACACACACACACACACACACACACACACACACACTCACACTCACACCAAGAGGCTATTTGCTAGTTTATCTATTCACATGTTACATGTCTTTGGATGTAGGAGAAGAATGAAGCTCCTGGTTAAAACTCATCAAAGCAAAGTGATTTGCAAACTTTGCAAAGAAAACAATGACGCTAGTCATGGAGAGAAACAGGGCACCACAAGTTAAAATTCCTATTGAATGTTATCTTTCCTCATGATAAATTTATGGTGATAATACAGACTGAGAAGATGACCTCACATATTTCTTCTGCACCTTCTGTAAGTCAAAGAACATAGTCACATCATGTTCTGAACCCTCTGTAATGATCTAGCTTTTTAATTATTTCCAAGCAAAAAGGGTTACATGGATACTTGTCTGAGTCTTTCTTGCATTTTTTACCAAATAGTTTGTCCATGTAACCTTATTATCCTTTAATTTAATTAATGTTTTTTTGTATGTGTGTCTAAATAACTAATACTCTTCCCATTACTCATGCAAGTGAACTTCAAAAATGTGGACGGACTATTCAAATACTCAACAAATTATTTTTTATTAACCTCTGTTCCTGTCCACAAAATAAAAATTTCATCCAAAAAACACACATACAATTTCACATACTTAAACCACTCGTGTTTTTTATAAGTGGAACTGATTTTTTAACTAAGTGGAATGTTGTTATTTGTTGGTATAGTAATATATTTGGAATAAGAACATGTTTATTGTATTGGCATCTTTAAATGAATGAGAATGTTGCTGACATCATTACTTTAATCAGTATTTAAATGAGCACATTATGGAGTTTAATTAGATTCTGATGAAGTCCCCAGTACAGGGGATTAAAGCGCTCAATCTGTAAGTTATTTTTATTGGAAGATTAAAAACAACTTTTACTGAAGAGTTGGCTGACTACAAGTGATTTTTGCTGCTGACAGCATTTTTTGAATCTGCCAGTAGACAAAAGGAGGCTGATCCATGAAAAGACAATGTTAGGAAGAAAAAAAAAATGCCCACACCCTGGCATAAAAAAAAAAAAAAAAAAACAAAGGGGATGGAGGGAGGGAAGGACCAGCTACTGCAGCAGTGATCACTTCAACATCTACTGTTATGGTATGTTTTCCTGGCACAACTGTATTATGCTCATCATATTGATCACTGCTGCAATAACCTTAGCAATATGGGTAGATTACCCTAGATAACTACATTTGGGAGGTAGAAGGAGAAGAGTCCAGGAGCACTTGGACAATAGTCTTAGCAAAGCTTGATTTGGGCCAAGAGAAGAAATACAGTTTATAGTGCTATATAAAACTATGTACAGAGGACCAAGTAGCAGTTTCTACAATACTTCTGGTATCCAATCCTTTCCAAAAAGTCTTTGATGAAGCCAAGGCCCTGGTAGAGTGGGGCTTGACCCTGCTCTAGATAGTTTTGTTATGGTGATCATAACAAAAGGTAATATCCTTAGACAACCATTTGGAAATAGATTGTTTTGACACAGGTTGCCCCCTCGTCTTACCTTCAAGAAAGGAACAATTGAGCTGAAGATAAAGATTTAGTTCTGTCAAGATAGTGCCTGAGTTGTCTGTGAACATCCAAGGTTTGAAGTATCCTTCCTCTCTCATTTTTAGGTTCAGGAAAGAAAGCATGGGAGATTGATACTTTGGTTCAAAATAAACTCGAATACCACTTTAGGCATAAAAGAAAGTTTAGTTTTCAAAGGAACCATGTTCCTATGAAAAATGACATAGAGTCAGGGGCAGCTCATGCTATTGGACTGCAGGACTGCAGCCATCCCAGCTGTAAAAATTAAATAAAAGAAAAATATAAAAGAAAAATAAAATAAAAAGAGAAAACATAATCGTAGTCCTGGATATTGCGCATACGCACTTGCGTCATATTCCCGATATCCAGAGTGCTGGTGAACCAGTCTGGAGCATGCTCACAGAATCCAGACTGTCTCACCAGCAGTCCGGATTAGGAAGACAGCATTCAACAGCAGAGATTCCCAGAAGTCTATATAGTTGTGATTGGAAGGGGATCGGACTGCAACATCGGCAGGCTGGGAAGCAGCAGCCTGCTCTCGCGATACTGCAGGAAGGAGTCGCAGGCTTTTATGAGTACACTGCAGGAAGGATTTGCTCTCTTACGAACAAACTTTGCAGGCAGCTTCTATGAGAGCAGGACAAACGAACTTTGCAACCAGGACAAGCTTCTTTGAAATGGATGATAGGGTGTGTGTGTGTGTGTGTGTGTGTGTGTGTGTGTGTGTGTGTGTGTGTGTGTGTGTGTGTGTGTATGTTGCCACTAAGATTTATTATACAAGGTAGAGGGATCAAATATCACCACTAGCCAAATGGTATTCAATTGTACCTGTTTTTTTTTTTTTTATTTCACCATCTTAGAAGAATGTTTGACTTCTGTCCTCATCTGAAAGAATAACAGTCAATTCAAGGTGAATCCTAGGAAATGATGTATCCTACCATTTACTTTTCACAGATTCCTTATTTAATTCAAATTCTCTTCTTCAGCCAAGATTAAAGATCTTAATATGGTATATAATAATGGACAGACACTGAAAGAATGCGCATTTACAATTATCAGGTCATTTTACTTCCAAGAGAGGAACATCACTCAAATTAAACATCTTGTTCTTCTGCAGAGCTAGCCATAGTTAGACACATCATTTGTATTATCACATCTAGACCACTGTAATGCTATTTACAGGTGTCTGTTTAATATGGACCATGAACACTTACAATGGGGTCCAGAACTCTGTGTCAAGGTATTGACAGGATCTTCTGTTTTCTGTCATACAACCGTTGTACTGTGAGATGTAGTATAGTTTTCAAATATGGTTAGGTTTATAGTCATGATCAAACTACTCCTGTACAGAAGCTGTACAGATTTTGCCCTTCCATTTCTGAATATGTGTTGGTACATTATACTTCTGTTCACCCACCCAGGCCATCATCAGTTGAGCTGATGTTTTTTTTCCCAGAGTCATACTTGAAATATTTGGGTATATCTGAATTCCATGTTAAATATTTTCGCTGTTATCTGATGATCAGGTTTTTTTTGTAGTGATCCTTTTAGCAACTTATTTTTTGCCAGATTAATTCTTTTATCGAGTTATATAATAATATTTATGTTGATCGTTACTTATGCTTTAACTCTGTGCACTTCTTAATTTGAAACATTTAAATAACTAAATAAAAGTGAAATTAAATATTCTGACATCCAATCGAATAACTTATGAAATACCCTGCCTTGATCAATATTTTCCATGTACCCTTCCTGAAGTATACTTCAATGTGATATAAATTTTGACCTCTCGATTTGCATCACTAAAATTATATTTTTGCAAAATTGTTTTAATCATGTGTAAGATACGTCCACTACATTCTCATGGTTTCATACTCTGTTTATCTGAAGTTAGACATATCAGACTGAACATTACTTATTGGTAAAACTATTAATGCCTCATGTATATCTGTATTGGCAGTTAAAATATCATACATATAATTTTTTCTTGTGTGATGTCTAGTAGCAATGCTTGCTGTCTGCCTGCTGTTCTGTTTAATGATATCCACTTTGTCCATTATGGACCAAAGCAATGTCTATCTCTATGAGTGTCAAAAAGAAAGTGTGTGTGTGTGTGTGTTAAATATATCTGGTGGCTAGACTCAAACCCTGCACCTTGCAAACAGGTAGCAAGAGCTTGAATTCTCTACCTGTCACCACTTATGAAAAATTTTGCCTCATATTTCTGGTTGTATGGATTTTGGTCATTTGGAAGGGGATCGGACTGCAACATCGGCAGGCTGGGAAGCAGCAGCCTGCTCTCGCGATACTGCAGGAAGGAGTCGCAGGCTTTTATGAGTACACTGCAGGAAGGATTTGCTCTCTTACGAACAAACTTTGCAGGCAGCTTCTATGAGAGCAGGACAAACGAACTTTGCAACCAGGACAAGCTTCTTTGAAATGGATGATAGGGTGTGTGTGTGTGTGTGTGTGTGTGTGTGTGTCTGTGTGTGTGTGTGTATGTTGCCACTAAGATTTATTATACAAGGTAGAGGGATCAAATATCACCACTAGCCAAATGGTATTCAATTGTACCTGTTTTTTTTTTTTTATTTCACCATCTTAGAAGAATGTTTGGCTTCTGTCCTCATCTGAAAGAATAACAGTCAATTCAAGGTGAATCCTAGGAAATGATGTATCCTACCATTTACTTTTCACAGATTCCTTATTTAATTCAAATTCTCTTCTTCAGCCAAGATTAAAGATCTTAATATGGTATATAATAATGGACAGACACTGAAAGAATGCGCATTTACAATTATCAGGTCATTTTACTTCCAAGAGAGGAACATCACTCAAATTAAACATCTTGTTCTTCTGCAGAGCTAGCCATAGTTAGACACATCATTTGTATTATCACATCTAGACCACTGTAATGCTATTTACAGGTGTCTGTTTAATATGGACCATGAACACTTACAATGGGGTCCAGAACTCTGTGTCAAGGTATTGACAGGATCTTCTGTTTTCTGTCATACAACCGTTGTGCTGTGAGATGTAGTATAGTTTTCAAATATGGTTAGGTTTATAGTCATGATCAAACTCTCCTGTACAGAAGCTGTACAGATTTTGCCCTTCCATTTCTGAATATGTGTTGGTACATTATACTTCTGTTCACCCACCCAGGCCATCATCAGTTGAGCTGATGTTTTTTTTCCCAGAGTCATACTTGAAATATTTGGGTATATCTGAATTCCATGTTAAATATTTTCGCTGTTATCTGATGATCAGGTTTTTTTTGTAGTGATCCTTTTAGCAACTTATTTTTTGCCAGATTAATTCTTTTATCGAGTTATATAATAATATTTATGTTGATCGTTACTTATGCTTTAACTCTGTGCACTGCTTAATTTGAAACATTTAAATAACTAAATAAAAGTGAAATTAAATATTCTGACATCCAATCTAATAACTTATGAAATACCCTGCCTTGATCAATATTTTCCATGTACCCTTCCTGAAGTATACTTCAATGTGATATAAATTTTGACCTCTCGATTTGCATCACTAAAATTATATTTTTGCAAAATTGTTTTAATCATGTGTAAGATACGTCCACTACATTCTCATGGTTTCATACTCTGTTTATCTGAAGTTAGACATATCAGACTGAACATTACTTATTGGTAAAACTATTAATGCCTCATGTATATCTGTATTGGCAGTTAAAATTTCATACATATAATTTTTTCTCGTGTGATGTCTAGTAGCAATGCTTGCTGTCTGCCTGCTGTTCTGTTTAATGATATCCACTTTGTCCATTATGGACCAAAGCAATGTCTATCTCTATGAGTGTCAAAAAGAAAGTGTGTGTGTGTGTGTGTTAAATATATCTGGTGGCTAGACTCAAACCCTGCACCTTGCAAACAGGTAGCAAGAGCTTGAATTCTCTACCTGTCACCACTTATGAAAACATTTGCCTCATATTTCTGGTTGTATGGATTTTGAATAATGGCAGGCATTTCATTTTCAGACTTCAGATTCTTCAGAAAGTACATGGTAACACAAAACCTTTTATTCTAACAATGTTCTGTTTATAACATTAATATTTGAAATTTGTCACTATTTTGGGGGCTGTATTTCTCCATTATTGGCTTTGTCCAGGTTTTTTGTGCTGAGAGGTTGAGAGCTATGGTGAGAACTGAATTCACTAAATGATAGCCATTTAAGTTTCAGTCTACCTATCTTTCAAGAAACAACTGATTTGGCATAGTGGTGTGTTTCTCTGACTGTAGTTGGCAGTGAAATGCATGCTGGTAACACAGCATTTTATTCTAACAACTTTCCAAGATTATACAAGCAATGTTTAAAATGTGTCCCTATTTTTTCAGCTTTTGTCCCCCCCCCCCCCCGCAATACATTTTGGCTTTTTCCAGATTTCTTGTGCTTCAAAGTTGAGAGACACAGTTGAGTGTCAAGTGAATTTTACAAGGAGCTGAGAGCTTGAAGAGACGTTTAATGCTGCTTATGCTGAGTTTGCTTGTATTGTTAATAGCACAACAGGTAGTGTATTTGCTTTTTATGCAGAAGGCTGTGGGTTCTACTCCCACAGTATATAGATGCATTGCTGATACTGTACTGTGTTGTACTTGTGGATGCTGCAGTCCTGAGAATTGTCTCTTTGCTGGAGATACCTAGTAACGATGAACCCATTATCAGTTTGCCATCCATTCCTTATTGCAATATTACTAGCTTATCATTTTTTATTGCAACATAGGCAATGTATTCCTTAAGAGCAACAGGTACTTTACTTTTAGATGAAACAATGTAATATAAAGTTGTTTGCTAGCAGCAACCTCTTCATTAGTTACATATCTCTTTAATGTGGAATTATTTAGATGACTTTTACTTCTGCAGAGATTGTGCATATTTACTGATACTGGTGGATTGTAGAAGTTTTAGTAGACTTTTATGATGGAAATGTTCTGAACTGGGGAGTTTTGTCATTATTAGCGCATGCATTTTGTTTTATTGTTTACTGGAAAAATGTTCAAAACAATACATTTAAAATGCCCTCTAACAGCTGTACTGTATTATACGAGGAATATAATTTATACAATTAGGAAGGTGTATCAAAGAACACATGTATGTTTCCTGTGCAAGGGGCCTATGATTTGAAAACAGCCCAAAGTTAATCTTTATCTGCCACTGGCCAGATGTATTTTCTTTGAAAGTGGGTTTCAATGTTGTTTCAATGAATGTGAGTTTCAAGGGCAGAGATGTTTTAATGCTGTCTATTTTCATTGTGAGACTGCATTGCTTTGTTTAGCAGATTTCTATTAGGGTTTATGCTGTAAAATGTAAAATAAAACTTTTAAATGAAATCCAGATCATCATAGAAGTAAAGCAGTATGCACATTACAGTGTTTATGGTAAATGGGGTGAAATAGCAAAGTCATGGTACATTGGAATAGCTGCAGGGGGAGGCCCCATTCGACCATGATTGTGTGAGGAGGGGAAGGACAGCAAACTCAGACAACCCCGGCTGAACTATAACTCTTAACTGTCCAGATTTTTGCAGAATTAATAGATTTTTGCTTCTTATTTGTGGTTTGTTCCTCATAAAATGTGTGGTTTTCTTGCAAATCATTTAGGAATTAAGTCACTAAATAATGACATACATTGAGTTTCAGACTTCACACTCTTCAGAAAAATGCATGCTAAATCAAGACCTGTTGTTCTGTCAACTGACTGTGTTTATACAAAAGCAACTTTTAGTACTGTTCGCATGTTCCCCCAATATATTTGGCCTTGTCCAAATTTATTGTGCTAAAAGGATGAGAGGGACGCGCAAATAAATCACTTTATAGAATTAGGTATATCCAAACCTCTGAACTGTCTCCGATTTTGGCTCAAAATGTTGCTCTCCTCCTAATAATCCCTCCGCAAAATGGCAAATTTGGAAGAAAACGTGGAGGGTTTACAATTAATAAATAATTGTAATGATCAGATATAGATTACTTTTAATTTCAGAAATGCATGTAGATTCTCTTTATTTGTCAGCTGCTCAAGTTAACATTACTAATATTAAAAAATGTCCCTTCTTTGACAGATTCCCAGCTGTATTGTGTGGGTATTTTATATTTTTGCATCACTTTTGTGGTCAGTTTTTCATAAAATTGTGGTTTTCTGGCAAATTAGTGGCAAATCATTAAAGACTGAAGTTAGAAAATAATGACAGACATTTCAGTTTCAGATTTCATACCCTTCAGAAAATTCATACTAATGCAAGACCTACTACTCTATTATCTTCCTACGCTTATAAGAGCAATATTTAAAAATTGTTCTCATTTTTGGGCCTTTGTCCCACTTCTGTTTATGGCTTTGTCCAGATTTCTTGCTCTGAGGCTGACAGATATGACAAATGTATCAGGGCCATCATCGTCAGCCAGAAACATTTCAAATTGTGACATACCTGTTGCACACCACTCCCCCACTTAGTGACTCTGCATGTGTCCAAGCAAGGCAAGGAGCAGTTATGCAGTGTAAGTGTGCAGAGTATCCCCCCATCCAAGGTAGATGCAAGTACTACAGTGGCTTTTCATCTGGCCTTGATTTTGCAGAATATTCTGGTTTTCTGTCATATTTTTATACTGTTGATTTATGCTTTTTATTCAGAAAATGCATGTCATTGCAGTGCCTGTTGCTCTGTGTTTAAGTAGCAATGCTTTAATGACCATCAGGTAAGCTTGGTGAGACTGTAAGATGCAAGTAAGCTTTAATAAGCATACTGTTAAATAATTACCAACACTGAAGGCCTTTTTGTTGTTGCCATGCAGAGAATATTTACATAACTAGATAGTGTATAAGCCTTAAGTATTGAAATGCATATGACAGTATTTGTAATAAAAGACAGGATTACAGTATTTTCAGAAGTTTGTTACATTTGTTGGAGACTTCAGTCATCTTTGCAGGCTTTACCTGTAAACTAAACAGAATGCCAGTCTATCATGTGTGGTCTATAACCTGTGCAATAATTCTTTAAGCAATTTATCATGAACTTGTTTCTTGTTTGCTGTTTATTTTTTACTTTGATCACGTTTTCCCCATGAAACAAGTAGATAGTTATTGTCAGGCAGCAGGTCTTTTTTGGATAAGAAACATTTTTACAAGTGGGAGTATTGCTGCTTTCAGCATGTTACTTGGTACTTTTATAAAGCTAAATATAAATTATAATTAGAACTGCAGTGCAAGGAGAAGTGGTTTGAGTTGAGTGCTGCTTGTTTTTTTATGCCTGATTTTGACTGGCATTCCAGTAATGTATCTAAAAAATAATTTATTTTTTCATGCCTCACAACCTTTTTGTTTCCATCTAGATATTAAGTAAGCTGTCATGTTGCCAAGGCATTGAAATATTTTTTCTTCTACAATTCATTTTGTCTTGATTGGACTCTCATAATGATGGTTTGGCAGTGGCACCCAGGGCAGCGTATTTAGTCTCAGTTTTTGCAGTTTTTAGAATAGCTCCACCCCTTTCTAGTTGGCCATACCCCTCCCATTGGCTCCACCCATTCAGCTGTCTCCTGCAGCCCCCCTTTGATTTGAAGTCACCAGCCGCCACTGCATAGAGTTGACTTACTGTAAGAGCTTGCAACTTAGATACCCTTCTTGCAGAAGTCAGAGCAATCAGTAAAACTGTTTTCCGTCTTAAGAACCTAAGTCAGCCAGATAACCTAGTTTTCTTGGAGGCCTCTTACTCAAAACCCCTTCTAGAAACATTTTGACATGAGACTGCATTGAAAGGGGAGGATCAATGGGCAGACATGTGGAAATGGTCAATAAATCAACCTTGATAGAGGACTATGACAGGCCAAAGCAGTGTAACTCACACAACTGTTGAGAACAAGTAGCACTGAATGGGTGCTGGTTATATTGTTGCTACCAACTAAGAAACCTTTTCCATTTGCTCATATTTGATTTTCTAGTAGCAGGCCTTCTTGTCCCCTTTAGTGTCTGCTGGAAGTCCTCAATGAACAGGTGCCTAAAAGGAATTAAGACCTTATCATCCAGGCAGTCAAATGAAATTCATTGAATTCATTGTGTATCAAACACCATTGTTCTTGTGTGAATAGATCCAGTCTGCAAGGAAACTTGTGGTAATTTCCCCTGGCCATTACCAAAAGAAGGAGCACCATGGTAGCCTGCGCCAGAAGGGAGTCACCACAATGATCTTGGGGGATTCTTGAAAAGTACCCTGGATATTAGTGGAAAGTGTGGATAAGCATACAGGAACAATCCTGTCTAAAAAAAGAAAAGGTATCTGTCTTCCAGGCCTTCCTGGAGTCCTGGAACATAATACTGCCAGTTGATTGTTCAGAGAGGAGGCAAAGAGTTCAACTTGAGGAACTCCCCACAGATGGTCAAATGTTGGAATACTGTCTGATTTAGTTTCCATTCATGGGGGTCTGCCCTGGTCCTTCTGAGCTTGTCTGCCACACAGTTTTTCTCTGATGGAATGTAAGATGCCTGTAGAGTGAGATTATGTTGTGAAGCTATATCCTAAGCTGACATGGCTAGTCTGCCAACGAGGTATGACTGATTCACCCTTGCTTGTTGATGAACCACATAACTGTAGTTCTGTCTGTAACTACTTGAAGAGGTCCCAAGGACCAAAGTTGGGTCAGAGAGCCAAGTGCCTTGATCAGGGCAAGCATCTCCTTGATATTTATGTGCTTGCATCTCTCATTGATATCCCACACCCCCTGCACTTTAATCCCTCCTGAAACTGCTCCCCATGTAAAGTCTAAACTGTCTGTCATGACTGACTGCTTTGAAAAAGGGAAAAAGAAGGAAAGACCTGGATTTATGGATATCTGTTGTCCCCACCAAAAGATTTCTCTTTTGGCAAACATAAGCACTGGGATTTGAAAAGATAAAGGGTTTTGATGCTAGGACCAAGAAGATTTTAGATACTACTATATCCTTCTCATTTGGAGTCTTGCCAGGGGTATCATAAGAATCATAGATGCCATGACACCAAACGTCCTGAGGTACTCCCTTGCAGTGACCAAAGTATGAGTGAAAAACTTTAGAAACAGATCCAGATAATGATCTGTTTTTTCTGTGGCTCAAAAGCTGTTTGAACTGAGATGTCTAACTGACACCCTGGAACACAGTCCTGTGTGAAAGAATCATGAAAGACTTTTGAATGTTCTCCTGGAATCCCAGTTTGGGTAAGAGATCTCTCAACTAAGAGATATGTTCCTGACACTTTGAAAAAGACTCTGCAAAGATAAGCAATTTGTCTAAATATGGAAACGTGGATACCCTGTAGCCTGCAATGGGCTATAACTGGGGCTAGACACATTGTGAAGACTATTAGACCAGTGGATAATGCAAAGGGTTATGGCTGACCAAGTTTGTAGAGGACTGGAAGCTGGGTGCTGTCATCAATTCCCCTGGTGATGTGGACATCCTCCAAGAGGGACTCACCCAAACAAATGACTGGTGCCAGAAACATGGCCTCAAACTGAATGCCAAAAAATGCATCATCATCCTTTTTGGGGAGAGTGACATCCCCACAAATTATTGCATTGATAATAAAGTCCTAAGTACGCAATCAGTTGTGAGGGACTTGGGCCCCCAGGTTGATAGCAAACTGACTTTTGACCACCATATTGCCTCTGTTGTACAGAAAACTTTCTACATGGCCCACCTCATTAGTAATGGTATCTCATCCAGGGACAAGGTGATCATAACATCCCTGTACTCTTCCCTTATAAAACCCATTATTGAATACAATGCCCCTTTTGACATGTACCTCACAAAGCACATGCAGCAGCTGCAGAGACCACAAAGGTTCCTAACCCGGAGAAGTCAGGACCTCAAACATCTACCATACACAGATAGGCTAAAAGCCCTGTCCTTCTACTCAGTCTCCTAAAAATTCCTCAGAGGTGGCCTCTGTCTGGCATACAAACCAATCTCAGACCCTGCCCCGATGGGACTGCTGCATATACGCAAGTCAAGCTCCACTCGAGTAACCCGCACACGCGACCTCAACCTGGTCTGTGACATCAATAGGGCTTGTCGGCAGAACAGATTTATGTCCCAGAGACTCCCCCTTTTGTGGAATAGACTCCCCCTGTACATGTAAAGCAGACTACCTCATTAACTCTTTTTAAGCGCAACCTGGATAACTGGATGGGAAACAGAAAATACACCCCTGGGATTCCACCTGTGTCCCTGATGGACAGTGGCATAGGGTGCTGACTTGTGGAGCATGGGCTAAATTCTTGGCTAGGCTTGTAAGTGCTTCAGGGCCAGTACCTTAGTAACTTCCTATGATCCTATGATCCTATGATATAATTTTAAATTTTGCCATTATTACAAACAGGTTAAGAAAAGAAAGATCCAGAACTGGTCTTCAAGAATTTTCTTTCTTTAGCACAAGGAACATCCATGAATAAAACCATTCCACACCTGGGAAAGTGAAACTGGTTCTATCACTCCTTTGGACAGAATGTGATGAGGAACTGGTAGAAACAAAATAGTCTAATCTGGAAATTGAGGAATGACCTCCTGGAAAGGAGGAATTTCCTCCCACTGCCATAGGTATCCTTGATGAGTGAATATTTTTTCATAACCCATTTGTCTGAAAGTATCTGTTGCCAAAGAGGAAAAATGGAGATTCAGAATTTCTGGAAGAAAAAAAAAAAAGGAGGCTTGGGTGGAAGGGGTTCACAACGTACCTTAAATAGTCACGCAGACTTGTTGGACTGTCCTTGGTTTTTGGATGTCTGAGACTTTGTTTTGGAAATCCATTGCCATTTCTTCCTAAATATATGTTTACTTGTGTTTTACTGAGACTGTTTATTCTGTTGTTTTCTTTTTTTTGCCAAAACTGAATGAGGAGACAGAAAATGCTTTGTAAAATATGGAAAAGGAGGGCTGAAAAATCTTAATGATTTCCTGGATCACTTGCCCTTTCATCACACTTTTGATCACCTCTACTGCAGATGGGCCAAACAATAAATCTCTATCCAAGGGGGAATTTAAAATCTCATTTTTCACATCATCTGTGAAGTTCTGAGAATACAGCCATGCAAACCTTCTCAAAATGTATCAGTGGCCATAACCCTGGAAGAAGTTATCAACAGAGTTACACACACACACTGTAAACAATGACTAGTGACCTGTGCAATAGAACTAAATTATCTAACGTAGACTTTTCCTCACAAGAAACTGTAAATAAAACATTCCTCATACTTTCACAATTTGTCAGAACATACTTTTAACATATGAGCTTGACTATTAAAAATTCTGAAAATCAAATTTGCAGAAGTATACACTTTTTTCCCATACTTATCAATAATGTTCCCACCCTTATCAGAAAGACTAGGATTGGAATTAACTAAGTGCTTAGCAGCAGTGAGATCAACTAAAACTATAGCTGCTGGGTAGGTTTGAGAATAATTTACAAAAATGTAAGACTCGGAAACTGTATGTATACATAAATCCTCTCTACCTTTTTAGGGGCAGCTGTCTGACTATCAAGAAAATTGCAGGCAGTAACACATACATCCCCTAAAGCAGACAGAACAGAAGGAATGGGTGTAGGTTCTGGAAAATCCTTCTGTAACAACTCATAGTACTTTCTGAGGGACTGAGAAATGTCATTGTTGTCCCACTGAAAACACTGGCAAATTCTAGCAATGGTCTCAGAGAAAGAGAAACTGCACAGGGAGGATCAGAAACAGAGCTCTTTTCTGAGTCTGAATCAGAAACCTGAGGAAGACAGTAGTAGCCATCCCTGCATCTTCCTGTTCAGATTCAGAATCCTGCATCTCTTCAGGAAATGAGGAATCCCTTTCTTTTACCAGAAACTATTTTACAAGAAAGATCAATGGCCCAAATTAAAACCTGAGCCAGATCCGGAAACTACTCCTATGCGAGGAAATTGAGGAGAAACAGATACATACTCAGTTTTCTGTTTCCTTTTGACAGGAAACATGTGGCCAACTGTGTTGCTAATGGCAGCAACAACTTCTTGGGGATGGGCACAGCATTTTTGACAGAACATGGAAAACTTTCCTATTTTCTCTCCCAGGACCAGCTAGATTGACTCATCCTTGGCCACTGAGGGGAACCCAAAAGCCACAGAGGACATGGCTAACCCCCAGTCCATAATGGTTGTAAGTGCTACACCAGAGAGGTATGTGGTAAAACATTAGTAGTCTGAGGTGCAACAAATGGCGAAAGCAGTCATCCACCAGCAACTGAGGCAAATTGCTGGCCTGCTGTTTGCTTGTTTTTTTTTTTGTTGTTTTTTTTTTTTTTTTTTTTTTTTTTGTGGCTTGATGAACCAACCATGGGAATGGTAATCTGTTCCATGGCCAAGGCAAAAATGGGGAAGGCAAGCAGCAATTACTGGTAAACACTACCAGTCCACAAAATGTACTTTTTTGATAGAAAACACAGTAACGAGCATTTTAAAGCACTATGCATGCCCCACAAAAGTCAAATAAATATAGTTTCTCCAGAGAAAAATGTTTTCAGTTGGTTTTCACCACCACAGACATAAAAAAACAAGCACTCTGTTTAAAAGTGCATTACATTCTCCAAACAGTGCATTAAAACATATCACTCGTAACTTAAAAATAACTTTCCAAAAGAGGAAAATAATAAAACATCAGCAAAATTAAGAAAATTGATTTTTCCCCCCTAAGGGAACTTATCTGCTAAGCAAAGGAATGCATAAACTGACGACCGTTGGTCCTCAAAAGCCTCTGAGGAGTGTACTTTCCAGTGGCAGTAAAGCTCTGAAGGACTTTGCATCCAAACTTGTCTGTTAGTTAGCTCAGATGAAGCTGCCTGACAGTTTGAGCAAGTAGAACATGCCCTAAAACATAGCTCTCAACTGTCAAAGTTTTGCAGAATGTCCAGATTTGTGCCTTATATTTTTTGTCTATCATAAAATTTTGTTTTTTTGGCAAGGCACTGCTTAATTACTGAGGACTGAATTCAGAAAATAATAATAGACATTTGAGTTTCAGGCTTCATACCTATCAGAAAATTAATGCTAATGCAAATCCTTTTATTCTATCAACTTTCTAAGTTTGTAAGAGCAATATTTAAAAAAATTTAAAAATTACCTATTTTTTAGGCCTTTGTGATTCCGCGGTAGTGGTGCTGTGGTAGCGTTGTCACCTCACAGCAAGACGTTGTCCCGTGCGATTCTCAGCTAGAGCGTCTTCTGTGTGGAGGCATGCGTGAATGGGCGTGCCTTCATAGAAGGTTGTACGTCAGGGCTGGCAACTCGGTACGTAAAAATCTACTGCCAATCATTAGCGGACCGGAGTTCCACTATGGCGACCCCTGACCGGGATAAGCCGAAAGACACAACAACAACAACAACCTATTTTCAGGCCTTTGTCCCCTCCCATTTTCCTTTTTTATGACTTTGGCCATATGTGTTGCTCTAAGAAGTTGAGAGATATGCCCTGAAGCTTTGGAAACTGGCTTTCTGTTATATCCTTGGCAGGATATAACCCATGTAGCTAAGGCTACTGCAGAAGAAATCAATATGATGAATATTTATTGCGATTGATAGGAAGAGAGAATAGTGAAAACATGTTGGACTGCAAGGATACGAGGAGCACAAAATGATAATAATTACCATTTCTGAGCAACTTGGCAAGTTTGGCAGACACAGGAAGTTGACAAGATTAACAGGAATGACAGCTAGTGCCTGAGTGGTTAAACATGTTTAATGATCATATGTTATGTCTTACAGCTTAGGAGACTGTTACAGATTGGGTTTAATAATATTATGTTACTGGTATACAGCTTAGGAGACTGCCAGAGATAGGGTTTAATAATATTATGTTACTGGTGTACAGCTTAGGAGACTGCCACAGATTGGGTTTAATAATATTATTTTACTGGTATACAACTTAGGAGACTGCCAGAGATGAGTTTTAATAATATTATGTTACTGGTATACAGCTTAGGAGACTGCCAGAGATAGGGTTAAATAATATTATGTTACTGGTATACTGCTTAGGAGACTGCCAAAGATGGGGTTATTATGTTACTGGTATAGAGCTTAGGAGACTGCCACAGATTGGGTTTAATAATATTATGTTACTGGTATACAGCTTAGGAGACTGCCAGAGATGGGGTTTAATAATATTATGTTACTGGCGTACAGCTTAGGAGACTGCCAGAGATTGGGTTTAATAATATTATGTTACTGGTATACAGCTTAGGAGACTGCCAGAGATGGGGTTTAATAATATTATGTTACTGGTGTACATCTTAGGAGACTGCCACAGATTGGGTTTAATAATATTATGTTACTGGTATACTGCCTAGGAGACTGCCAAAGATGGGGTTATTATGTTACTGGTATAGAACTTAGGATACTGCCACAGATTGGGTTTAATAATATTATGTTACTGGTATACAACTTAGGAGACTGCCACAGATTGGGTTTAATAATATTATGTTACTGGTATACAGCTTAGGAGACTGCCAGAGATGGGGTTTAATACCAGAAATGGGGTTTAATAATATGATGTTACTGGTATACAGCTTAGGAGACTGCCACAGATTGGGTTTAATACTATTATGTTACTGGTATACAGCTTAGGTGACTGCCAGAGATAGGGTTTAATAATATTATGTTACTGGTGTACAGCTTAGGAGACTGCCACAGATTGGGTTTAATACTATTATGTTACTGGTATACAGCTTAGGTGACTGTCAGAGATGGGGTTAAATATTATTATGTTACTGCTGTCCAGCTTAGGAGACTGCCACAGATTGGGTTTAATAATATTATGTTACTGGTATACTGCTTAGGAGACTGCCAAAGATGGGGTTATTATGTTACTGGTATAGAGCTTAGGATACTGCCACAGATTGGGTTTAATAGTATTATGTTACTGGTATACAGCTTAGGATACTGCCACAGACAGGGTTTAATGATATTATGTTACTGTTATATAGCTTAGGATACTGCCACAGATTGGGTTTAATAATATTATGTTACTGGTATACAGCTTAGGAGACTGCCAGATATGGGATTTAATAATATTATGTTACTAGTATACAGCTTAGGAGACTGCCAGAGATAGGGTTTAGTAATATTATGTTACTGGTATACAGCTTAGGAGACTGCCAGATATGGGGTTTAATAATATTATGTTACTGGTGTACAGCTTAGGAGACTGCCAGAGATGGGGTTTAATAATATTATGTTACTGGTGTATAGCTTAGGAGACTGCCACAGATTGGGTTTAATAATATTATGTTACTGGTATACAACTTAGGAGACTGCCACAGATTGGGTTTAATAATACTATGTTACTGGTATACAACTTAGGAGACTGCCAGAGATGGAGTTTAATACCAGAAATGGGGTTTAATAATATTATGTTACTGGTATACAGCTTAGGTGACTGCCAGAGATGGGGTTAAATAATATTATGTTACTGCTGTTCAGCTTAGGAGACTGCCACAGATGGGGTTTAATAATATTATGCTACTGGTATACTGCTTCGGAGACTGCCAAAGATGGGGTTATTATGTTACTGGTATAAGCTTAGGATACTGCCACAGATTGGGTTTAATAGTATTATGTTACTGGTATACAGCTTAGGATACTGCCACAGACAGGGTTTAATGATATTATGTTACTGTTATATAGCTTAGGATACTGCCACAGATTGGGTTTAATGATATTATGTTACTGGTGTACAGCTTAGGATACTGCCACAGATTGGGTTTAATAATATCATGTTACTGGTATACGGCTTAAGATACTGCCAAAGACTGGATTTAATGATATTATGTTACTGTTTCATAGCCTAAGTGGCTGTCTCAGGTTGGTTATGTTGAATGATATTCCCCTGTAAGCCAGTGAAGAGATGTCATAAGTCATGATAAATCCAATTTTGATGGTGCTAACTGCTGGAAATTATATGTTGTTTTCAAACAGATACAAAGCTGAGTTTCCTTGGAATAAATAAATATACAAAAAAGGGAAATATTTGGATACTTAGAACTGGTATATATTAAGATAAAAAAAACATCAACAATATGCTGAAGCAAGAAGGATGGTGTTCAAATTATTGATGAAGGCACTGTCTGGCCACAGGTCTATGCATTCTACTGGCCAGAGTCAGCAGAGGAGGAATTCAGGAGTAAAGGGAACACCAAGCAGCAAGAGAGAATAGAATGAACGACTGAAACCCCTGGACATGGAGGTGAGCTAGAAGATATCTATTCAGGAAATGGTTATGGTCCTTCAGCAGTAGGTAAAGAAGACAAAACAATGGAATGGTTAAGAATGCTACTGGAATAGGAATGTGTTTACTTCTTCAATTTAAGAGGCAGGCAATGTTGTGTCCTAGAGTAAACAAAAATAATAATGGCTGTAGCTGAGTGCAGGCAAGATTGTAGAAGAAGCAGACGAGGAAATGTAGTAGTAGAAAGACAAGTAAGCATAGATGCAGAAGGGAATTAAAATGTCTGGTAAGGTAAGATAAGGAACCAGTAGGATACCAAATGTTACTTGGCTTTCAATAAAAAGTGTAGTGAGGAAAATAAAAAGATAGAGATAGGTGTAGATATCCTAGAAAGTTTGGGTATTGATACCTCTGGGGGTTGTCAGAAGAGCAATATTAGTAAAAAACAGATGTCACACTATGGATTCCTGAAATACAGCTTTTTCTATTTATAGTTTTACTGATAGAAGTCTTTTTCCCATGTCTTATTCCTTATTAGCTATCAAAAATAAATATGGAAGGCATTTATCTACCCCCATTGGTGAAAGGATTAAACAGTATCAAAATTTAAGGGAGCAAAAACCACTGTGACACCCATGCCCTGGCTTAGCAATCAAGGAGCCTTAGTCCTCACCACTAACACCAGTGAGGGGCATCTCATATAGGAGGAAAGGATAACAAATACACGCAGTAAAGTGCAATTTCCCTTAAGAGCACACAGAGATCACAGTCAGTCCTGTGCTGGTCGCTCCCTTGCTCTCCAGGTCCCCAATAAGACTCTCCACTGGCACAGTTATAGGGTCCAGATCTCAGCCTAGTGGGCAAGCTAAAACCTCTAGCACCCTCTCTGTCCAACCAGTACTTCATGTCACTGCCCAAGTAGCTGACACACACACACACACACACACACACACACACACACACACACACACACACACACACACACACACTTTGAGAAGAGTTTATACAACCACACATACACTCCTGGGAAAGGCTGGCACAGGTTCTCCAGCTGTGCCCCTTTTACCCAGACTATACTGTAGAAATCACTGCCACCACCAAGCTAATATTTATCAGCTACTCAAAGGCCCTTACAAGGGTGTCCAGTTATTACTGTGCAATATTATTATCCAGTTGGTAGTATAGTCCACGGCTAAAGCTATTGGAGTAGCTTTGTACAATTTTACCAAAGGCCTGCAAGTACTCTAGAGAGCTTAAATTATCTCTACAAAAACAGCCACTGTTGAAAGGTTTTAAAATATTTAATAATAAATAATAAAAACACAAGACAATACTTTTTACTACACAGTGCTAATCAAGAGTTCAGAGATCACAGAGAAATACTTAAAATAATTCAGTAGTACAGTTCTGACATCAAAGAAAAACACTTAGTCTAATCTTTCTAGTTTCTAGCTATTTCTAAGAGAAAACACAAGTCTAAGATAAGCTTACATACAGAACACAGGCAGAGTGCTGATGAGTTGGATGGTCAAGACAGAAATGCTTAATGCTCTCTGATTCTCTCTGTTTTTAAAATCACATTCCTGGTTCACATTACATCATTCTTCACACTTCCCTGGGTTCCCAGGCTAACAAACTACATTTACATTCTTAACATCCCCTTTTGTTATCTTGCAGCTGGTCAGGAAGCGGTGCAATAAAAATACATTTGCATGTGTGTTGAGAGGCAGCCTTACAAGACTAACTGCAAATATATAGAGCTGAGTATATTTTTCTGTATTATTCTGTATTATAGAGCTAAATTGTTGCTTGATATCTATTGTCTTACTGTTCTGCAAATATACAGAGATCAGTATATATTTTTTTGGTTTTATAATTTGCACTCTGATTCCTCACATCTCTGTTGAAACTTTTCCTCACCCACCCCTCCCTGTTCTTGGTTGTAGTTTAAATTTGGTGGCTTTTGCAGTGCCCACCCCACTGTAGATTTTATCTAGGACACTCCCCCAGTCCCATCTCTTTACTGCATTCTACCTAATAAACCCATTCTGCACTTGCTTTTAGTCCTTTTTTAATTTAATTACATTTTTTCAAACTGTGTGTGGTCTAATATTGCTACATACTCAAGTGTGCCAGCTTGCACTGCATGTGAATTGTTTTTACTACTGTTTTTGCTACTTTTCTGAAAAAAAAAATTGTAAGCCTGTTTCCTACCTTTCCTGTAATTAGTGTTCCAGATACAGATTTGCTGTATCCAAGACTATTTGTAAGCTTCTGAGCCCCCCAAGCCTTTCTGTGTTGGAGGGAAGCCTTCTAGCTTATCAGTGGGAGTGGTAAGCATTAGGTAACCTGTCTACCACATAAGGAGTGGTTCTGGCCCAGAATTTGTAGTTATTGGCCATTTGGGCGGTCTTCCATTTCTCTCAACTTTCTGATTTGAAGGCCTGTATTTGCACTTGTTTCTGTCCTGTAACTCCTGGGCCCATTTCATTTGCTCACTCAAAAAAAAAAAAAAAAATTATCTGCTTTTACTGTATTTGTGTTTCTTCCTACTTTATTTTGCTTTTGCGTTATCTTAAAAGTACTCAATTGTATTTATTACTGCTTGGTGTAACTCATTCTAAGCCTTTTAGTTTAAGCACTTGGGCTTCAGACCAGTTGTTTTACATTAAGAAGGTTTGTGGTCTGCACTGTAGTGGCAGAACAGGTAGCTTACATCCTTCTAAGTTGGGAACTGCTGTTTGAGGGCTCAGTGTCTGTTATTCTAAAAGTGTATTAATTCTGGTTTAAGCACTTGGGCTTCAGGCCAGTTATTTTACATTAAAAGGGTTCGTGGTCTGCACTCTTGTGGGAGGAGAGGCTGGACTCTGCCCTTCTGAGCTGGGAATTTCTGGTTAAAGGCTTATAGTGCCTGCATATTTGAACTGCTTCTTACTGAAATTGGTACACCTTGTTTGCTGTAGCATAGACTAGATCCAGGCCTGCTGAATCTAGCTTTGTTTGTATAACTTGAGCACTAATCCAGGCATTCTTTAAAGTATTAAATTGTATTTATTACTGCTTGGTAGTAACTTGATTAAAGTGTAGCTATCATTGTAAGTCTTTTGGATTAAGCACTTGGGCTTCAGACCAGTTGTTTTACATTAGGAAGGTTTGTGGCCTGCACTGTGGTGGCAGGGCAGGTAGCTTACATCCTTCTAAGTTGGGAACTGCTGATTGAGGGCGCAGTGTCTGTTATTCTAAAAGTGTATTAATTCTGGTTTAAGCACTTGGGCTTCAGGCCAGTTATTTTACATTAAAAGGGTTCGTGGTCTGCACTCTTGTGGGAGGAGAGGCTGGACTCTGCCCTTCTGAGCTGGGAATTTCTGGTTAAAGGCTTATAGTGCCTGCATATTTGAACTGTTTCTTACTGAAATTGGTACACCTTGTTTGCTGCAGCATAGACTAGATCCAGGCCTGCTGAATCTAGCTTTCTTTGTATGCTTGTTGTTTGTTTGCTTGTTATTTCCCTGAAATGCTAATTCCACCTTTTCAGCACTTCTGTGGATCCCTAGTGATATCTGCATTGCTTACTGTACTTATTTCCTTGTTTCACTTGAAAGAAAGTTACTGTTTGTTGTTTTTGCATTTAAGTTACCTGTAACACATTGCATTTAAGTTACCTGGCACTTGCTCACTAAAGCAATTGTATAAGTCAGCACTAAAAAATTAAAAGCACTACACCCTCACAAACTCCCCTTGAGTACCTTGTTCCCCACTGGCCCTTTTTTTCAATTATAAAGGAATTCCCAATACTATTCTAGCATGTCCAAAGGTCAGTTGTCAATCTCCTCTCTGGTCCAGCTGGTGAATCTGGGAATCTTGAGGCAATGTTACAACTGCCTCATGTACACAGACAACCCTCTCCTCCTCCCAACAAATTCCAACACATGTGAGAGATGCAACCATATAGCCATACTGGAGGCTAAGCTCTGTCAACTCAGTACTGGCGAAACCAGTCAGGAGGAGAAGGAAACCACACTCACTACATTCCAGTCTCACATAGACCTACCACGACAGCAAACCAAACACATAAACACACAAAAACATACTCGAAGGCTCTAAATAAAAATCTGCCTAAGCAGCAGAGACCTCCAAAGCAGACACCCAAGCAACCGCTACCCCAAAACAAAACACGTGCAACACATAGCTCACAAAGCCAGTGTGCCAAACAGTCACAGCCCTTAAGGCTAAACAACACACCTGATAAACTTGTAATAGGTGACTCTATCGTCAGGCACACTGACGTCCCGCTCACCAGGCTGATCAAGGAGAAGGTCACGGTGAGCTGCCTGTCGGGCGCTAGGATCCGCCACATAACACAAGCACTCAGATCACTCCAAGGCAAGTACAAATATGACTCAGTCATTGTCCATGCTGGTGTGAATGACCTGAGACGTACCTCCCTGGACTACATGAAAAGAGACATAGAGGAGCTCTCTGAGCATGTAGCCCAGGCCAGTATGACCCTGACCTTGAGTAGCATCTTACCCTCACCAAGAATGATGCCACAATATGAAGACAAGATGATCAATTTCAACAATTGGCTTAAGTATTGGTGTCATTCAAAGAGGATCCAATGCCTGTCAGCCTGGGATGACATGCTCGACAAGCCACGATGCTTCACTAGGGACGGCTTGCACCTGTCACCCCTGGGCTTTCGGATATTGGCAAAGGCTCTTGCTACTCCCATAGTGCCTTTTTTAGGCAAGGCTCAAAAGACAAACCCACCTCCATAGGTATCACAAGGGATAAGAAACTAAGAGTAATGCTACTCAATGCCAGAAGTCTAAACCTCAAGATGCACACACTCAAAACTCTCCTTAGCATGGAGAACATTGATATCTGTGCAGTAACAGAAACCTGGTTCAAGGCTGCTGAGAGCACCCCAGCACTACCAGGTTATACCTCATACCATGCTTTTCGGACCCAAAACTTGGACCGAACCACAAAAGGAGGGGGAGTATCAATATTTGTCAAAGATACCCACACTTCCAGGTTGGTGGCACAGCACGAAGCATCAGAGACTATCCATGTGCAACTAACAGTGGGTAAAACTGCCTTCCAGTTTATAGCCTGCTACAGACCACCCTCCCAAACCCAGGAACCCCACTCGGCCTTCCTGAGAACACTGGAAAATATGAAGGTCTCTCCAAACACCATTATATTGGGCGACTTCAACTACCCAAACATAGACAGGGAACATTACTCTAGCTCCAACACCCTAGCCCAAAGGTTCCTAGAATTTATAAACTCAAATGCTATGGAACAACTTGTTACCACTCCCACAAGAGGGGAAAACATTCCGGACCTGATCATCACCAACATGGGGACTCTATGCTTCAGACCAGAAGTGTATCCCTCACTGGTAAGATCAGACCATAAACTTATCTCACTGGATATTCACATCCCGACTCCACCCCCTGCCCTGAAAACCACAGTGAAAAACTTCTCTAAAGCAAATTTCATACTCCTCAAAACCGAGGTGGAATCCTTCAAAGCCCCTGGGCCTGTGGAAAATACGGCCCAAACTGCAGAATCCTTTATAAACGCATTCTATGAACACCTTCAGGAATGCATGGATCATGCAATCCCAAATAAAACCAAGACCCAATCCCCCAAAGGCAGATGTCCTGTCTGGCGGACCCCAGCCATAAACAAACTATACAATAGAAGGAGGAAGCTACTACATGATAGAGAAAAATCCCAAAAAGGGAAGGCATCTCTGATCAGTATTAGCAAAAAACTACAGGCACTCATAAAATCGTCTAAGGCCAGCTTCGAGAGAAAAATTGCACAGGACACTAAGGATAATCACAAGGCTTTCTTTAGTTATGTTAGGAACCTGGGTGGGAATTCCCAGATATGCCCAGAATTAGTCCAAAATGACAAAAAATACACCAAACCCACAGACATTGCCAACATCCTAGCTGACAGGTTCAGCGCAAACTTCTCCCCCCCCACCAAAAGCGCAAATATCTATCCCAGCAGAGTGCTGCCCCCCTGACATCTCAGATGCTCAGGTAAGAGCTGCCCTCTCCAAAGCAAAACACACAGCATCAATGGGACCAGGCGGTGTCCCGGGCTGCATCCTACATGAACTCCAAGAAGAGCTAAACTCAAACATAAAACTACTGTTCAATCTCAGCCTTACTACAGGATATGTACCCAAAGAGTGGCGTACAGCAACAGTGGTCCCTCTCCACAAAGGTGGTGCCTCAACGGATCCTGGAAACTATCGCCCCATAAGCCTGACTAGCTTGGTCTGCAAAGCTATGGAAAGGATCATCATGGACCTCATAAATAAAGATATTGGGGACCTACAGACACTGGATCCTACCCTATTCGGCTTTGTTAAGGGCAGATCCTGCCTCTTAATCCTGGTTGATTTCTTTGAAACAGTCACCAAGGCCATTGATGAGGGGAAGGTGATCCACACAGCCTACCTGGACCTTGCAAAAGCCTTCGATACAATACCCCACTCGGGCATTATAGATAAGCTCACCAGCTTAAATATAAATCCCTATGTCACTAGATGGGTTGCAAACTGGCTCAAGGACAGAACCCACATGGTTAGAATTGCTGGAGCCATGTCAGACTCCAGACCAGTTACAAGTGGCATCCCACAAGGCTCAGTCCTGGGACCTCTCTTGTTTGGTATATATTTCTCGGAGATACAGGCCAACACGGCAGGACTGTGGCTGACCAAGTTCGCAGATGATTGCAAACTGGGCGCCATAATCGACTCTCCAGCCGACACAAGCATCCTCCAAAAGGGCCTCATAGAAACAGACAACTGGTGCCAGAGCCATGGCCTCAAGCTAAACGCCAAAAAGTGTATAGTCATCGCCTTTGGCAAAAACAAAGTGCCCACAAATTACCACATAGGTGGTAATCCATTAAGTACAGAAGAAGTAATTAGGGACCTGGGGACCCAAGTTGATAGCAATCTCTCATTTGACAACCACGTGGCCAAAGTGGTTAGAAAAACATTTTATATAGCCCACCTAATCATAAAGGGATTCACATCTAGATCAGGGGAGGTCATCGTGCCTCTTTATTCATCCCTCATCAGGCCCATAATTGAGTACAATACCCCTTTTGGGATGTACCTTACCAGACACCTGCATCAACTGGAAAGACCCCAACAGTACCTCACCAAGAGGATCAAAGGGCTCAAACAGATGCCATATGCTGCCCAGTTAAAGAAACTCCAGCTCTACTCAGTGGCATACCGCCTGCTCAGAGGCAATCTGTGCCTGACGTATAAAGCCATGTCCAACCCGGAATTAATGGACATGCTGCACCTCAGCAAATCCAAATCCCATCGAGCTACGCGCTCGAGAGACTTGAACCTCAGCACTGAAATAAATAGGACATGCTGGAGGGACAGATTCATAACCCAGAGGCTCCCTTCACTCTGGAATAAAATCCCAGCCCAGGTTAGGCAGAGTCCCTCATTGACTCTCTTCAAGAGGAATCTTGATGAGTGGATGGGAGATTGTAGGTTTACCCTGGGTATCACTTCTGTGTCACTGTTAGACAGAGGCACAGTATACTAACCTTGAAAAAGGGCATAGCAAAATTAATTTAAAATGGGTGGTGAAAGCCAAACACACTCTGGCTAGGCTTATAAATGCCCTAATGCAGATAGCCTAGTATGAACCTATGAACCTATGTTTAAATCTAGCAATGTAACTCTTGGTTAAAACGATAGAAAGAATGTCTTCATGTAGACATTTTGGCACCGTGTTTAGATCAAAGGGTCACAACATGCTTTACTTGGTCAGCTTTCTGCCAGCAGAGTGCACTGTTGTTACATTTTTTGCAGTTCCACATCTAACAGCAGTCATTTCACATTTAAGAGACAAACCTGTGGCTTATATTAATATGTACAAATGACAGAATTATCTACAAAATTCTATCTGGCTAGGCTGGCAGCCTTCACAACCATAAACAAGGAACTGAGGTGGAACATTCATCAGGCAGTATTAAAACTTCAGGGAGCTAAAAACCATAAACAAGGAACTGGGGTGGAACATTTATCAGGTAGCAAGCTACTTAGCCTAACGGTACTTCAGGTTCACCCTTGAGAAGAGGCACTTCTTCTTAGTGGAATTACTCAGTTAACAAATGCAGAATTAATTAAATATGAGACGATACTAAGGTGTCTGCTTGGCTTGGATACATATGTACTCTGCAGGTGTAAAGGCAGCCATTTTATTTGCCCCATGGAATCCTGGAACTAATTCTGAAAAGAAGTTCAGGTGATCTTGTAAGAATTAGAAAACAGATGAAACTAAAAGCTGTGTTGAAGCAACTTTAACAAGTACTCACTAGACAATTCTCCAGGTATTTTCCAGCATTCAGAAAGACATTTTAATAAACTATCAGAAGCAGTCCAAAGATCGAAAGTAACTTGCTACCTCTCAGAAGAAACTTCCTTTCTTCAGAAAGATATGAGAATCCCTTACATTTATTGTCCTTCACTAGCCTCTCTGAATATAAATATTGTGAACACTGAACTTGTAAGAAAAACACCATAGTTTTACAAAGTGAGCAACCTTATTAAAGGACAAAAGAGGCATAGAGTTGTTTTCTTTAAGCTGTGCCACAGAGTTGACCTTCACCCCTAAATTGCAAAGTATTTCAGAAACTCCAACAAAATGCCTTTCTTCTGCCTGAGCACAGATCCATGTTCACTGGTAAAATGATACTTTATATAACAACTTTTAAAGAAACACAAAAGTACCTAAGGTACAGCCACATAACTTTATTACAGACTATGTGATTAATGTAAAGTGTAATATAGAAATTTGCTTCTTTTAAAGTAATAGATTGATCCAATAAATTGATGAATGTCCATAGGGTACATAATGCAAGACTTACAAAATGGGTGAGATTCTCATACTAAAAAGTGAAATGACTAATCACAAGGCTATTACCATCAAGTATTAGCTAATTACAGGTTTATTACAGTGGTGAACTAGCTAATGTAGTTATTTATGAACTATTAACAGTGTTCATATTGGATGCTAAGTAGGTGTGAATGCATGAAGAAGTAAAGTGAACTTGCTTGTCATGTTGTATCTATTGATTTATTTGAATTTACTGGAAGTGTCCATCTGGAAAGATCCATTTTCAGTGGACTGCAAGGAAAAATTTTCACATATAAGGCATTTGATACACTCACGATGACTATTGGAGAACAATGATTATAATACTATGCAAGCAGTAAGAGAGAGATGTAAGAAATTTTGAATGGACTTACTCTAAACATATTAATAACTAGTAGTAGCTTTGTAATATGAATATTTGATCATCAAAAACAATTTTAGAAATCCCCGCAACATTTCTGAATATGATAAACAACAAGGCTGGTAAAGTAGTTAGAAAAAAATGCATGTATATTGAAAGATTGATTACACTGGCAGGAATAAGGCATAACAGCATGATTTATGGAAATAATGCACCATTATTAAATTAAGGTTTAAATAACATTAAGTAACATACGCAGTACGATAATTGACATCATTACATGAAATAAGGCTAAATATTTTATTCCTTCCACAATGTGCACGTTTATATCATGTTATCGAAAGATGAAAATAGCGAATGCTATTTCATTGAACCTAAAATATCTAAAACACATAATATCAAACATTCAGAACAGTGACTTTTTTCCTTGGGGAAAAAAATTGCTATTCCGAAACACATGCACACAACACAAGCACACCTAAAAAACATCAATACACACACATACACTTATAATCCTACAACTAACCCTACACTAAACTATACATACCCTATTATCTATCCACTTACCTTAGCCCTAACCCTAAGGCCCGTCACTATCGCACACTCACCTAACCCGCGCCCTAACCCTAACTCACCTAACCCGCGCCCTATCCCTAACTCACCTAACCCGCGCCCTAATCCAAACAACCACACAATCTCACACTTACCTGAACCCGATCCATAAATTTACACCACAGCGCTGAAAATAGCGAAGCCACAGAACCAGCCAACCGAATTCTTTCCCTAGGAAAGAATTTGGTGTTCTGCAGCTTCACTATTTTCAGCGTTCGCTCAAAACGGATCGATATTAGAACATTTGAAGTTTTAAAACTTTGTTGTTCTGATATAGACCCCAATGTGCATACCTTGTATGTAAGGCCTGAGATAGAAAAGGAGAGAATGAAGAAAGGCAATGAGAAAGACCGGCAGTTGAAACTGTAGTCAAATATTTCCATTTAAAATGCAAGAATTTTCTACTTCCTACTTGAATGTTTTTTTTTTCTCAGACATGGTTAGAAGGGAAATAGTTTCAGAATTTACCTATGAAGACTGAGTAGCACATATAACTGAATTTGTTTCTTGTTAAAGTACATTCACAAGTCTACTCCCTGATGTTCAGGATTCCATATTCTCCACATAAGAATGTTGGGAAGGCAATATAATAATGTTGGATATGGAAGAAGAGAGTATTTTGTGGGCAAATACTCCAATGCATATTTCTTTACTTTATCATGTATTGGAGATTTATATTTTGGCAAGTTACTTACTAGCAGATTGTTAAAGCCAATGTTTTTCTAATTACATGTTCTCCATATGTCCACGTGGATTTCTGCTAGGTACTCTGGCTTGCTGTCACATCTCAAGGACATACTATATATGAATTGGTGATTCTGTAAATTAGCTGTAGGTGTGGATATGGTTTGTCTACAGGCATGTGATAGACTGTTGTCTCTTGCAGGACTAGTTTGTCTGCCTTGTGCTCACTGAGTGAAAGTTAGACCGTCTCCCTGACAGTTGTGAATTGAATTAGTGGTAACTGAAGAATGAATGGAGGAGTGACTGAGGAAGAATATTCTTGCTTGAAAAAAACTTTGAAGCTGACAGCTTGCTGTAACCAAATCTGCAAAAAAAAGTAAATTACATGCTACATTTTTAAGTAATTATTTTGTTAAATGTAACCACTGAATGTTATAAGCAGCTAACACATTAGAACACGGTGGCTTACTGCAAATATTGAAAACACTTCCCTCTTCCTCTTTCCACATTTTGATCTATAATCCTAATGCTTTCTTCTTTCCTTTTTTTGACAGATGCTCAGTTTTTGTCATAGATTCATAAATTCATAGATATTCTAAGAGTAGTACATCTTATCATAGCCGGCTTTAGGCACCAGCGAACCCTGCTGTCACTGGGGCCCCCCTGGTCCTGGGGGGGCCCCCAACCACAGCAAGTTCTTATTTTGATACATACTTGTCAAACTAGCAGAAGGTAGTACAGCAGTCTTACGTATTTAATAAACCGCACGGGCAATAATAACTCCTATTTATGGGCAATAATAACTCCTATTTATGGGCAATAATAACTCCTATTTATGGGCAATAATAACTCCTATTTATATCCACTTTAAAATTAAAAGATGTGAATTGTTATAGTAACTGTGTTTTTTAAATTAACAGCCTTCACAATTTCATAAAATTTGTTTTACCTCCGACAAAGTTGTAGTGTTGAGAATACCCTTGCACTATCATTGTAGCTGGCTTTAGTCACATGCAATACCTGTGGTTGTAGGGGGCCCCTTAGTCATCCTTGACTGTGTTGGAGGCCCCACAAAAGCTGTCTCTGGTTTGGAAAAAATGAGGTGAAAAAAGATTAATTTTCTGATTATGCTCTTTATCCAAATATATGCCCCTGTTAAGATAAAGCCAGTAATCAGTGAATGAACATGAGAAGGGTAAGCACTAGAGATCAGCAACCCAGGCTGACCAGTCTCAGTGCAAACCTTACATTTTAACAGCAGTTGATGCTTCTGATCTTCAGGGATGGGTTTCTCTTTCAGGGAGTTTTATAAATACTAACAGAACACCAAATACTAAAACTCAACTTCTTTGCTCAAGAATTGTGGTCAAAGCCAAAAATAATAGCAAAATAAAGGCTTAAAATTCAGAATATTTTTAAAATATTACTCAAGGTCACTTTAAAAGTTAATAGAATAAAATATTTTGCATCAACATGCACTTTTTTGGACAACGTGAAGTATGAAACTCTGATGTCGGGGATTATTAACTGTCTGTAATCCCGAGTGATTTACCAGCAAGTCACACTTTTTTCAAGAGACAGAGAAAAATTGAGGTAAAATCAGGGATGTTCTGTGAAATCCAGGACAGTGACTGGTATAAATTACTCCTTAGTGAGTGAAATAAAAATGACTTACTCCCTACTGTTGTTTGACAACTGCTAAACAACTGTCACTGATCTGGTGTGGTAGTACCAATGTTATACAACGTATTGCTGTTTGCTGAAATCAGTTTAAAATTTGTGTGAGTGTGTCTTGTCTTGTGTCTTACAATGCAAGAATAACAAACTGGCTATAATTTATTTTATTTTCTAGCACAAGTACCATCAGCATTGCCGCTATGCTTGCAAGGGGCAGAGGGCTTTGATTACAGTATATTTAGGAGTAACAAGCTGGCCATGTTTTCTTTCACTTACAGTCACAAACATAGACCTTACACATGATATGCAGCTATCTTTTGTAGTTTGGCAGGAAAAGGATGTGTGTGAAAGCACTTGTTCATTGCCACTGTGGCATGGTGAGTATCACTGCTATTTCACAGTGATTTATTCTGTTTGACTTCTTGGCTATGATTTTTCTGTGTGGTGTCTATATACCCTTCCTGTCTTTGTGTGCCTCTATCCATGTACTCTGGTTAGCTCCACCACCTCAAAACAAAACAGCAGGTAAACTGGAAGTCCTCCAGTATTTGTATGTGTGTGTGTGTGTGTGTGTGTGTGTGTGTGTGTGTGTGTGTGTGTGTGTGTGTGTGTGTGTGTGTGTGTGTGTGTGAAATGTGTCTTTCATTTTTATCTGTGCACATACACACAGTAATGCTGGGTGCATACTTAACTCTTCTTGGCAGCAGTAAAAACTGCAGTTAACAAGTAATTACATTTCAAAAGTAAGGCAGAAAATACATCAGGGCACATTCAGACATTTCAAGCATCTATGAGTCACATACACTCCAGGTTGTATAAATGTATTTTGACATGGACTTATTGGTGGCCTCTGCTCTCAGTCTCACCCATTCTAAAACCAGCCCTGCTCAAAGGTGTGCATCAAAGGTTGCTGCAGATTGTATGGGGAGCCAAGGATGACAAGGTTATTACTTCTTTAATTTTCATCAGAATCAATCCTTAGAGGTCTGTATAGGAGGTCATTATAGATGTGCTGGGGTTGGGGTCAGTGTCATCATTGTTTTTTTTACTTTTCTCACAGGTCTCGGAGGTTTACAAAGGAGGTTACTGTAGCTTGTGTACTGCTCAGGAATGACAAGGTGGTATACATTATTGTAATCATCATTTTGTTCACTTTCCTCACAACCACGAATCAGGCACATATACGGGAGTCTGTCTTTGAGGTGGAGGGATGAGACGTGAAGAGACATGCTATCTCTATGTATATATGACAGCAATCACTTGAAATACATGACTGCAGCCATCTAAACCTTTGCTTTTACCCCAATCTAACACCAGAGGGACTTACAGGCAGTGAATTCATTGTTTGTGGGGGTTAGGGAGGCAGGCAATATTCCCAATACTGGATTTGTGTATCCTCACAATAGTTGTCTTGTTAGATTATTGTGAGCTTACAGTTTGTCAGCTTTGAACACAACTTATGACTTCCCTAAAATCCCAATGTTTTTAGTTAAGGCTAGCCATTGGATTTAAAGGTTGGCAAAATGCTGTAAAATGTATCCCAGACATTTATAACCCTATGGCCTACTGTGCTGCCTTTGTCAGGAAAGGTATATTGAAATAATGCAAGGAAAACTAAAGATGAAAAGTTGAACAGTGAGCAACACTGAATTGCTTCCCTTAATTATAATTTCTGTTCAAGCCATTACTGAAAGGAAAGGTATGTAAAAAGGGGAAAAAAACTTTAAAATGCACTTCAGAGTATAGAATGTCATGGTTTCTTGAAAAAGCTGAAGAGTAAGGCAAAATGTGAGAAAAGGAAGAAAAATGTAATGTTTATGGTGTGGGGAACCTCAGAATGGGGGGAAACAGTGGGGAACACTGGGGGATGTGTATGTATGTGACTATTTGGAGAGGGATGAAACAGTAGGCAATACCTAGGGCACCATTTCACCCAAATCCATTCCTGTACATAGAGTTGTAATGCATCATCACCGCAACTAATGCCAGTAACTGTGAATGTCCCTCTATTACGTGGGTAAACACAGAGTGGTACACAAGCCTGTGTTAATGTAAGAGCATTGCAGCTACAGTGCAGTATGTACAAACTACTCCTAGCAGCATCGTCTAAAAGGCTCCTTAGGAAAGGTGGCAGTAACAGGGTGATACTTAAACTGGAAGTGCCCTGGATCCCCCAACTTGACATTTGCTGGGGGCCCACAAAATGCTAACACCGGCCCTGCATCTTATAATATTGCAAGACCACTGAAACTCATGAACATTCATGCCTTGCTGCCACCCTCTATCAGGCCAGACCTCTTTTCTTCAGGGCAGCCATACATGTCGATCCAGGAGTAAGTTTGCAGATACCCATCCAGTCATCTAGTTTATGTTTAAAATAAGATAAAAAGTCACACTGCTTAACATCCAGAGGAAATATATTGTAGAGGTTTGGGAAGTGTTAGGTTATAAACCTGTATGTCGACCATGTTTTAGTTATCTGTTGATAAAGATCTAGGTCCCTGTTTCTAGTACTGTTGGAGATATTGGACTTGAAGAGATGCAGGAGGTCCAGGACACACAAGTCTCTAATGGTATGGTAGGCAAGACAGAGATATCCTCTCAAAGGTCTATAAGACACTGAATGAATGAATGAATACAGCTTCTAGCCACTCTTTGTAGCTATGGGACTTTAGGTATGTGATCTTTTTGTATAGGAACCTTTGGGGTATTTCCAGCTGTTTGATATGTTTGGTAAGATACATCCCAAATGTGGTATTGTACTTGATAATTGGCCTGATCAATACTGACTATTTAGACTTGATAATATTCCTTTGGCAATTAGGTGGACTAAATAAAATGATTAAAATAAGAAAGAAAAATGTCCAAATGAGCCCTAAAATAAACAAAAACACAAACACCAAAAATTTGGCAGAAAGAGGCAGAGGCAGACCACAATACCAGAAAATAAAAACCCTTTATTTAGCTCTTTCATTCAGTTTGTATAAGAACAACATACCTTTTTGCTCCTTATATATCATACAAATCCATGTGATTTAAACATCATATGATGAAAGTAATAAGCATTATTATTATAAGGTCTCAACTTTAAAAATATTTTTATACTGATGTAATCATTTAGACCATGCTGATGGACAGCATTCAGTTCCAGATGCCAACATAATTCTTTTTCCTCTAGCAGGATTTCGTAATCCCCTCCCTTATGATTTAAATGCACAACAATCAAGGCAGAAAAAATAAGCTGCAAATTTCATAACGTCTGTGTAAAGCACTATTCAAATCTTTGTTTTTGATATTATATTGGTGTTCATATATATGTTTATTTAAAGGTCTGTTTCCTTGACATAAAAACAATTACATTACATGCATATAGCAACATATACAACTAACTTGATAATACAATCAAAATGTTCTTTTGCTAAAGTAACCTTACTGTAATTGTACAATTCAATGAAAGGTTCCTCTGAAATGTATGTGCAATACATATATATCCCACATTTAGACAGCCACTTCGGTTTATTTCTTTGATGTACCCATACCTTTTATGTCTCAGATAAAGATTTTAAATGTCTAGCCGTCTTACAGAGTATTAATTGTAAGTAATTGTTATTACTATACTTGAAAGAGACGATTGTGAGGTTAAGTAATCCTTTTACCCCTCAATTCCTAAATCTTGAGGGATGCAAGTATACAAGGATTTAACATGCACAGTGGCTAAGAAACACTAACCCCTATAAATTTCTGTGTTCGCAAACATAGCTAGTGGTTCATTTTTTGAACTTGCTGAATATAATAGGATTGAAAGGAGGATCTGATACATCTTTATGTAATTTCAACGTGCAAAATAGCATCCTGACTTTTGGTACTTAATATATATATAAAAATCATACAACTCTGTATACTTCATGACATTAACAAATCTAACAAAACTAAATAAATGTTTTCTATGCTGTATGGAATACATTGTTAAAAATAATTTCATAAGTGGACTCATCAGCCAACAATATTTTCAAATTGCCTCTTCCTCCAAAAGGTGTTTTGATGTTTAAATAAAAGGATTTCCTGACAACCATTGTTACAAGATGGTCAAAAGAGAGGGCACTATCAACCCAAGTCCCTGACTGCATTTTTATTTTGTAGTGGTGTGTCCCCTGTACAGTATGATAAGGAGAGGGGTTGTTTGCCAAAAATAATGATACTACACTTTTTAGCATTTAGTCTGAGCCCAGTTTTGGTGCACTAAGAGTTTACTGTGGAGAGATATTTCTAGAGTGTTTGAGTATTATGCATAGAATGAGTTAACAACAACAACCCCCCAGTTTGCATTTGTCTGCAATTTTATTAGCTAGAGTTCTTGGCTCTTTACTTGGATATGTGAGAAGAAGTAAATGCCAGAAAGGAGAGGTCCCAGCACTGAGCCCTGAAGGATACCACTGGTCACTTTCATACTTTATGATGAGATGCACGCAACTCACACTGTGTGGGTTTTGCCTTTCAACTAGTTTGCTATCCATCATACCATATAACTGTCAGTTTTTAAATCATTTAGCTGTTTATGATGCTTGCATGGGAAATGGTGTCAAATGTCTTGTCTATGTCAAGATATGCTGCGTACACTGAATGGTCACTATCTACAGCCTGTATAACCCTTTCAAAGAAGTTTGTCAGGTAAAATACATAAGGTCTACCCTTCATAAAGCCATACTGTTGGGGGGAGCAAGTCTAACAAGATTCTTGATATCACAGTTTATGAAGTCAGTTATAATATATTCCATGGCTTTGCAGATAAGATTTGTATTCCATTTTTTTTTCAGACAGATCAGTATGGAGAGATCTGGAAGTGAAGCAAACAAGAACAAGTGAAAACAGTAAGATGAACTGTCATCTATGGGATGAAAACTAATAACATTATTTTAAAACCACTGAAAAATACTCTTTATTTATCAAAAATATTAAAGATGGTGAAAGTTCTGCAGTTGTACCAGGTGATATTTCAATGCCAATATCTGAACATGAGAAGAGTAGTATTGAAAGAGTTACCAGTGCACTAGAATATTCTGTGCATGAACAAGAAACCTATCAGCAACAGAAAGATGTAGATGTTACCAAGCAGGAGCAACACTTGGGTGATGCAGATACGGATATGAAGAACTCAAATAAGTGCAAGAACAGTATTAACCAAGGGCATACACTGCTTAAAATGAGTAGTTTTAAGAGTCCATGGAACAATTCCTGAAGTGCCAATAAAAATGTTTCTGTTATTCATCAGCTAGCAAAAATTCTTCAAAATAACAAGACCATTACAAGATGCTTCAGTGGCATACTGGCTAATGGTCTAGTACAGGGAATATGTGTGACACAGGCACGGGTTCAAATCCATTCAGGTGCATGTCCTTTCAGAGAACACCAATATCCTCTAAGATGGTCTCTCCAAAAAAATAGCTGATGTTTAAGCCATGAACTAAAAATAAATGACAAGAAATGTATAATCATATCCTTTAACAAGCATGACTGATTTTATGACAGTTACATTGGCAACATACCCCAGAAAGTTGATCCCATAGTCAGGAATCTGGGATCCCATGTCGACAATGAACTGTTTTTTGATCACTATATATCCACTATTGTAAGGTAGTCTTTCTACAGCCCACGGCTGATATCTAAAGGAATGATATCCAGGTCCAGGGATGTAATCATTCCACTGTACTTGGCTCTCATCAGGCCAGTCATTGAATATAATATCCCATTTGGTATGTATCTGTCAAAAACTGGACACAAGTGGAGCAGCCACAACTCTTTCCCACTAAAAATTCAAAGGCCTAAATCACAAAACTAAGCAGACCATCTCAAAGCCTTGTCTGTCTTCTCAGTATCATGCAGACAACAAAGAGTCTTGTCAGACCTATTACACATTCACAAATCCAATGGTAGCATGAACACCCATTCATGAGATAGCAGTCTTTTTTGCAAAATAAATAGAATATGCTAGAGAAATAGGTATGCATCACAAAGAATATCTTTTTTATAGAAATATCTTCCACTCCATATAAAGTGAAGTACTTCTTACTTTATTCAAAAGTAATTTGGATGAGTGGATGGGAAACTGCCAATTCACTCCTGGTTTAGCTCCCATGTCCCTCATGGATAGGGGCAACAAGTAATTGTTCCAACATATCCTTGCTCTGCTAACCTCTGATTATTTGTATGCAAAATATAAATGCTAAAAACTACCACTGGAATGTATAGCTAGACTGCTTACAATTCTCACAGATAATAGCCTATGAACCTATGAGCCTACACTGGTTATATTTCTGGTGGGAACCTACTTCATCTTGAACAAAACTACTGAAAATGCATTAAGTTCTGTTTTCTTTTAAGATGGATCAATTTAGGTGATGTTTTGATGACTCAAATGTTTGTACAGTGTTTGGAGCTTCAAATACTTTGATTAATAAATGTAAAACAAATGAGCAGCAACAGAGGGTAGAGGAAGCTGAAAATTAGAATACTGTTACATTAGAGTTCAATGCCATACAAAGAAAACTATTCATCATGGAAATCTGCCAGAAGACAGCATCACCAGGAACCTGTTTTGATGAGCATGTACAGGACCAGGATTGGTTTAAACAGGGGTTTAAAACTATTGAGTTTGTTGGAGAGTTTTATTTATGTGGGGATACCGTGCCGAGTTTGGCATCTCTGGAACATTATTTGACTTACTTGTGAGTAGTAAGAATTTGTTACTAGAACAGAGGTCCTTTGCTGGACAGTAGGTCAGTAATAGGTTTTGTAGTGCAGAGCATTTTTCTGGATAATGGATGAGTTTGTGTGCTGTAGTTAATTGTGAATGTTAGGTAGTTGTGCAGTTCAAGACAGTTTATTTGCTTTTAGCTATGACAATGGTGGGTCCTATGAGGGAGATTGGTGGCAAATTTAACTATTTTATTGTAACAGGAGGCACATTTCTTTCTTTGAATATTGTTTATGTTTGTTAGTATAGGAGAGGTGTATAAGAGAGTTGGCAATAAGAAGGTGGTGCCTAGGGTTTTTCTTGCAGTATCTGTAAGGAATCCATTGATCCTATAAAGGGAGCCTAGTTTCTGGTGTGTATGTTTAATGGTCATATTTGAGACTGTCATCTGTTATAATTCCTAGATGTTTACTGTGAGTTACATTTTCAATGACAGTATTATTTGCTGACTTTATGGTAAAAGACTGTTTTTGATGTTGGCACTTTTTGATGTAAATAGCATTAACTTAGTTTCTTGGGGTTGAGTTAGTGGTTTGATTCTTTGAGCCAGGTTTCTACAGAAGACAATGATTTTTGGGTAATGTCTTACAGCTTATTTATTGTTGAGGCCACACATATTAATGTTGAGTCATCTGCATACTGAACTAAATTAGTATGGTGAGTAGAGGTGTGGAGGCTATTAACAAATACATTAAACAGTAGAGCCCTGAGAGACACCTGTAGTAACTGGTTGAAAGGTTGAGTAGATTTGTTGCCATTTAATGGCTTGTTGCCTCTCAGATAGGTAACTAAGAAACCATGACAAGGAGTTTTGTAAAAGTCATACTGAGGAGAGGTGAACGAGCCGTTGCTGGTGAGAGACAGTATCAAATGCCCTTGACAAGTTGGATATGAGCAGACCATTGTTTCTATGTCGGTTTATTATACTGGTAAAATGTAGTAGAGCAGTAGTGGGGTTGTGCTAGGCCTAAAGCCATGTTGTGTTTATGAGAGAAGGTTATTGGAAATTAGCTATTGCATCAGCTGCATATGGTTGTATTTCTCTAATATTTTGGAGAGGGGGAGAGACTCGCTATTGGTCTGTAGTTATTAAACTCTGTAAATGTACTGCCTTTGTGCAGTGGCATGATGTAAGATTTTTTCAAGTTTGTTTTTCTGGTGCCAGAATTTGTGATGTGACCAAAGTACATAGTTCTCCCACCTGAGATATGAGTACAACTTTGTAGTTGCCACATCTGACATAGGGGAGAAGCAGAGAGACACGACTGAGCTCTCCATACATGTGCCCAAGGCAGGAAAGACATTTGTCTTAAGCAGTATCTTGCCATCCTTGAAAATGAGTCCAAAATTATTCCCAAACAGAATAACTGACTTGAACAACTGGCTAACTAACTGCTGTCATTCTGAGGGTATCCATTGTGTGTTTGCATGGGAAGTGATGATTGACAGTTTAACGTGTTTCACGAGGGATGGCTTTTATCTCTCCCTCCTCAGGGCTTCTGCATATCAGGAGTTGGCACAGAAGATTAAGGCTAAGAGCTGCTAATGAGCTGCCTCCTGTAGCCCAGAGTTTGATTCCTTCATCCTCCATTTGCCTAACTATGTGACTCTGAGCAAGTCAGTTAACCTGACAATGCCCTAAGGCTGAGTCAGAAAAAGGTATGGAGAGCAATCAGTGCTCTACCTAGTTAACAAATGCAAAGAAAGAAATACTGGTAAAACTGTTTTGCCTCCACATTGCCTTTTTTGGCAAGGTCTCTCTCCTGGACAATTAAACTTAGGTAATTCCATTCCATTTTACATTAAGGTGTCAGTTCTCAATATTAGGAGTCTGATTAAAAGTGCCCACTCTTCGGGTGTTCTTGACACTCAAAAATATACATATATGTATGCAGTTACTGAAACTTGGCTTCTGTCTATTGATTTTGCTCCTTCCATAACAGGGTAGTGCACCTACCATTCATTCAACCATCTTAGAGTAGCAGGGAAGTACCTCTGTTTATCTGCTGTACCATGTACATCACACAAGTTCTTCATGACACTGATGTGTAATTGCTGCATACTAAAAAGAAGCCAGTTACAGCAGCATTGTCAAATAAAGATCCCCCTCATTGTCTCCTGGTGACCATGATAGTTACCTTAGTAAGTTCAGTTCTGTG
Source organism: Protopterus annectens (assembly GCF_019279795.1). Lineage (NCBI taxonomy): Eukaryota > Metazoa > Chordata > Ceratodontiformes > Protopteridae > Protopterus > Protopterus annectens. The sequence goes on from NC_056736.1 coordinate 545,120,906, forward strand.
CTTGCTACTCCCAGTAAGCTAATCTTAGGTGACTTCAGCTACCATTTATTAACTGAAAATCTTGTACAACTTGTAATAAGTACACCCAGTGGTTCCTCAAATGTATCAATACAAATTTCCTAGATTAAATAGTTGAAGTACCCACCAGAGGTGACCAAACACTTGACTCTTGCTTATGCTGCTCCGTCCTAAATCAAATCTGGTCACCAAACTACATTTTTCTCCCTCAGAACTTGTACCATCTTGCCCATTAACTCTGCCATATTCAGAGGTTACTTCAAAACAAGCCTAAACATTTAGCACCAGGACTCAGACACACAAAGTCAGGAGATGTATTTCCATAAGAACAAGATAATTGAAATGAGAGATAAAAATGCAAGAAGTGGAAATGATGTCAAACTGTAACTCTGAAAACTGAAATAAACAAACTAGACAGATAAATTAAACATAGTATGAGACAAGATCAGGAAAATTTTGAAGAAAATGTATCTCGAGATATTGATCCTGGTACAAAACCATTTTATAGATATATGATGTGGTAGGAGTAAAGACATACAAACAGATGCATAGACTTCCACATTATATTAAAGCAAGCACTAGTTTAGATATTTTTAAGAACAACTTGGGCACTTATTATGGGAATGATTGTTTTGGTATACTGACAGTTTAGAAGCTCATTATTGCCTGTGCCTGAAATATTTGTATGTATGTAATATCCCTGTCTGTGGGCCCGAAGAAATTCAAAAACATTCCCCTCTCTCTGACTAAGTCACTAAGGCCATTACATACATCTCTTATTTCTACATTTATATAAACCATCATACAAAGAACTCCAGACTCATGAGGCATAAGTAGAATGAGAAATTCAAAAGTAAACCCGTTTAGTGGAACACACACTCAAATAATCCATCTGTATAATAAGGTGAAAGAACTACATGGTTCATATAAAATATTCCCCACCACCCACCATGAGAAGGTATTAAGGCAGATCATAAAAGTAATTCAAGTATACTTTTCTAAAGATTAAGGCAGGATATGAACTGAAATGATATGAATATGAACTGAAAGCTGCTCCTTTTTCAATGATAACCATAGTTTTTTTTAACTACATCTGTAGTATTAGAAGTAACATATAGCTGTGAACTGACCTCCAGTCAAACATCACTGCCTGTTCAGATCTCAAAGCCATAGCCAACCTCCTAGCCAACAAATTAATTTCCAGTTTTACCCCTCCATATCACCCTCAGATTCCATTTCTTGAACCACTAAACTGTTTTACCCACAGCATTATTATGGACTAGCTCCTAGAAGCAATAAACAAACCAAAAACAATTGTTATTTGGCCAGGAAACTATACCGGGCTGTCTTCTAGTCAGTACAAAGCACAGCATTGCTGAACCCCCCCCCCCAAACATTTTTAACCTTCATCTCTCCATGGGATATGTGCCTGGTCTCTGGAGAATTGCTGTCATGGTGCCACACCAAACCAGTGGCTTCAGCACAGACCCTGGCAACTATCATCCAATTAACCTCACTAGCATCATCTATAAAATCACGAAATGTGTATTTCTAACAGCTTCTTAAACAGTAAAATTGGTGACCTACAAATCCATGATAATAGTAGACTTGGCTTTCTGAAAGGTTGATCCTCTATGTATAATATGGTTCATTTATTTGAAAACATAGTAAGTGCTAACAAAAAAGCTGTTCTACCAATATTGCTTATCTGGACCTTGTTTAAGCCTTCAACATCATTCCCCATACTGGCATTACTAAACAATGCTAGTCTAAACACAGCACACATAGTAAGAGTTGGTGGTACCTTCTCATTTAAAAGGCACATCACTATATTAGTGATGCCCCTTGAGGCTCTTGCTTGTATCCCTCTACCCTACTCTTTAGCATCTACTTCTTTGATGTGAAAGCTGATGTCAAAGGTCTATAAGGTCTATGGACATGATTGTTAATGCTTGTAATTTGGGTGATGTTATTGACTCTCACCATGGATGCTCATACCCTCCAAATGAGGATTACCACAACCAACCCATGGTGTACTGACCATGGCCTTAAGATCAGTACCAAAATATGGAGGCTAGCTACCTTTGGGAAACAAGTGTATGCTACTAATTACCAGATAAATCAGACTCCACATAAGATAGCATAGGCAGAGATCTGGGTGCTTTCATTGTCAATTAACTAACCTTCAATCATCTGACATCAGTTATGATTAGAAAATTCTTTTACGTTACCTAATTAATTACCAAGGGCATATTCTTCAGGGGTAAATATTTTATGATCCTCCCTCATCAGGCCAATTATAGTACATAATGCACCATTTGGAATGTATCTCTCGAGACATGTTGCCTAGCTTTAAGGACTGCATGTTTTCTGACTAACCCAATCAAAAGTTCCCTTTGTTGCCTGGAAAGGTTAAAAACACAAGCCATTCTATGCCTCATACATGCTCTTTCATGATATCTCTGTCTCACCTCCCGGGCTATGAAAGGTGTTGTCCTACTAGACCTTCTACACCTCAGAAATAATGGTAATAATGAAAACACTCATTCCAAAGACCTCAGTCTTCATCACAACATAAACCAGACCACTTGATGAGATACGGTCCTTATCTAAAGAATCCCTTACCTATGGATCAAGCTCCTCTTGCATGTGAGACAAGGTAACACACTGCCTCCTTCAAGTTCTACACTGATGATCAGATAGGTATCCACAAATATACTGAAAGACATAGATAGATAGATAGATAGATAGATAGATAGATAGATAGATAGATAGATAGATAGATAGATAGATAGATAGATAGATAGATAGATAGATAGATATAAGGATATAGCAGCCGGATGGCTTCCAAAGCTTAAGGGTACTTTCTACATGCCCAAAGCATTAGTGACCTGACTGAAAAGAGTGGTTTGGGTGCCGAGCCCTTCAGAGCTTTCCTGTTGCTGAAAAATAATCCTCTTGCAGGCTTTCGAAGATCAACGGTTGGCTAATGCTTTCCATTGCTGAACAAATGAGTGCCCTTCAGGGAAAAAAATCTTCCACATATACTTTGTATGACAGAAATTGAACTTTTTGTATGAAAATACATTTTAAACTAGAAAAAAAGTGTTTTATTGACTGTTACATTACTTTTAGCAACTTTTAGTCAGCAGTTACCCTTTACTTTTGTGGAAAAAAGTTGTTTAAACTCATTTAAAACGATTTTTTCAGAAGTAAAAATTTTTTTTTTTTTTTTTTTTTTGAGGGCTGGGGTAAGTGTTTAAAGTACTTTGCACTGTGTTTTTTTTTTTTGGGTGGAAAAAGTTACTTGTTTGCTTCTTAGCTACTTTATTGACTACTGCTGCCAGACTTCTCCAGCAATCAGGCATCTTTTTCTAATTAACCATGAAACAAAAAAATAAAATGAATAAACAGACTTATCCACCACAGCAGGCTGCCAAAGTGCCTCAGACACGGGTGCTGTGGCCATTTTGGTTCCTCAGACTATTCATCTTTTTGTCTTGACTCCCGTTGGTGTCATCCTTACAGCCAGTATGGACAGGGGGTTACACATGTCCTCTGTAGCTATTGTAGTACCCTTGGTTGGTAAGGGAAAACCATCCTTGTGGAACTGCCTACCCCGTCAGGCAGTACCAACCTTGTGGTACTGCCTGACAGGGTAGAGAATACCTCACTGCATAGTCAAACTGATTTGCTTATCATTAGAAAGGTTTTTGCTAGCAAACATGAATCTGCTTCTTCAGAAATTCCTATCAAAAGGAAGCAAAAACTTAGACAGATATCTTCTCCTGTCTCATCTATTTTGGACAGGAGTGATTTACTGGATTTAACTCATGGTTTAGTTGAGGCTCTTGACCCTTCCAGATCAGCTGTTTCTGATAAGAGAAAACTGGATTCTTCATTTTCTGAAGAGGTTGATGAATTTGAACCACAAAATGACTGTGAAGGAACAGATTTTATTCTGTCTCCTCAGGTTTGTGATTCAGATTCTGGGGAGAGTATGGCTTCTTCCATTCCATTTGAAGGATTATGCTTTTATGATACTCTTTTCAGAATGAATCAATTGTTTCAGTGGGAATGTAATCACATTCCACGGTCCCTTATGAAGTATTATAATTCACTGCAACCTTGAATCTGCTCCATTTCCTCTTGTCCTTTTAGTACTGAAGGATGTTTTTGTCACAACATGTAACTTGCTGACTCCCAGCCTAATATCCCCAAAGAAAGCAAATAGATTGTGTAAAGGTCCTTAGTGTTACACATTTTTAAATACTAATCCCAGATTAGACCTGTAGATCTGAGTGTGTACCTACCTTTAAGAAGCCTTCCAGTGAGCTAGCACTTGTGTATAAATACTGAGCACATTCAAGTAGGACTGCTATTTTGTAGTTAGCTGCAGAGGTGTAAGCATGTATATATGTGGAGTAGTCAGTCAGTTAGTTAATTTGTTTATATCTTATGTTGCTGCCATCAATCCTGATGTGTTTGTGTGTAATAAAGTATAAAAACAAACACCCGAGCCTTTTTGTTTTAACTAGCTACACAAGACAAGCGACATGGCGTCAGAATGGGATCCAAAGTCAAGACCATGAGGCATTCAGTTAATGTTGGAGGAATATATAGGAATGGATCATCCCTACTGCTCAAACGAGTTGCAAACAGGTCAGAAACAAATTCCAGGTACTAAGACTTGCTTAAATGATTTTTTTACTCAAAGAATATAAAATGAAGCACTCAGAACACTCAAAACGAAATTCTAGTTAAATGAAATGTCCAAAACTGCGACATATTGATAAAAAATTTGAAATAGTTACAAAAATGTTTGAAACGATATCCGAATCACAGAAAATGTATAAAACAAGGAAAACAACAGTATTTTTTGCTATGTGCTACTTTTTCATATAAACTAAAGCTTTTTGAAATATCCAAAATGTACAAAGTGTTCACAAGTTTGTGCAGTATCACAGTCAGGACCAGTCTTTGGTGAACTACTGCCCTAGGCAAAAGGTGTCTACAGCACCCCCCCAACACCACCTTGTGCCCCCATCCTGGTCTATCTACAGCCTCCAAATTACTGGAAAATCGCCTATGCTAGAGTGGCACCGTAGGCGGCCCCCTAGCTGGCCCATGCCTAAGGCCGGCTATACTTACAGTACAGTTTTTTTGCAGGAATACGGACATTTCAAAGAATATTTCACAAACTTCAGTCTTTCAAAGAGTTTATTGTGCATTTGAATGTTGTTACAAGTACCTGGTGTGTGTGCATGTTTGTACATAATTACAAGGGCCATTTTGCATTGTTTAAACATACTTTGTTGGCATGGCAGGAGGATTTCGTAGACCTGCTGCACTTGATTTAATAATAATATTGCAGAAAATTGGAGAGTATTTGAGCAAGAGTATGATATTTTCATACAGACAGCATTTTCTGACAAAGATACATGTACAAAGGCATTTATTCTGCATAATTTAGTTGATTCAAAAGCCACTGAAAGAGAACGTTCATTTGTGTATGAACCTGCTGTGTATGTAGGGGAGGAAGAAAACCACCATATAGTAGTACCAGCTGAAACAAGGGAAGACCCAGAGTGCTTAAAACATAAATTTAGAGAAATGTGTAACCGCCATATGAATATTACAATGGAAAGACACTTGTTTTATACAGAGATCAAAAGCCTGGTGAAACTTTTGCAGCATATATAACTGACTTGAGAAATAAGGCTAAAACGTGCAGATTTGGTGATTTAAGGGATAAGTTGATAAAAGACAGGCTTGTGTGTAATATTAAAGATAATACAGTGAGAAAGATTTTGCTTCAAGACAGTGATTTAACTTTGAATAAAGCCACAGAGATTTAGGTTCTTAGGTTCATAGGTTGGTACTAGGCTATCAGCCCTAGGTCCTATACAAGCCTAGCCATAACAATTTCCTGGCTATTTCTTCCCACAGTATTTACTTCCCTGGACCTCTGTCTAGCAGGGTGACTGACGTGATCCCCAGGGTGAATTTCCTGTCTCCCATCCAATAATCAAGGTTCCTTTTGAAGAGGGCTAATGAAGCGCTCTGCTTGACATGTATGGGCAGTCTGTTCCAGAGTCTGGGGAGTCTCTGGGTCAGGAACCTATCCCTCCAACATGTTTTTTTCATTGTGATGACAAGGTTTAGATCCCTGGAGTGTGTGCCGCTGAAGGATTGGGATTTCTTTAAATGTAGCATGTCCAACAGCTCTGGGTTTGACATGGCCTTGTATGTTACGCAGAGATCACCTCTGAGTAGACGATATGCGACAGAGTATAGGTGGAGTTTTTTTAGATGGTCAGCATAGGGCATCTGCTTTAGGCCTGTGATTCTTTTAGTGAGGTATTTCTGCGGCCTTTCCAGTTGTTGCAGATGTCTTGAGAGGTACATACTAAATGGGGTGTTGTATTCTATAATTGGTATAATGAGGGATGAGTACAGTGGGACAATGACCTCATTTTTTCTGGATGAGAAGCCCTTAGTGATGAGGTGTGCCACATAGAAGGATTTCCTGACTGTTGTGGTGATGTGGTTATCGAAGGTGAGACCACTGTCCACCTGTGTCCCTAAGTCTCTTATCACACTTTCGGTGTTTAGTGTACTGCCACGTATGTGGTAATTCACCGGTACATGTTTTTTTCCCAAAGGGGATAACTATACATTTCTTGGCATTGAGCTTGAGCCCATGGCTCTGGCACCAAGCATCTGTTTCTATAAGGCCCTTTTGTAGAATATCCACACCATTTGGGGATTCAATAATGACTCCCAGTTTGCAGTCATCTGTGAACTTTGTTAGCCAGAGTCCCTTAGTGTTGGCCTGTACTTCAGAGAAGTAGATGCCAAACAAGAGTGGTCCCAAGACTGAACCCTGAGGTCCTCTACTTGTCACTTGTCTGGAACTGGAATTGGAGTCGGCTACTTTTACAGTGTGGGTTCTGTCAGGAAGCCAGTTGGAAACCCATCGAGTGATGTAGGGATTATTGCCCAGCTTAATATGTTTACCTATGATTCCAGAGTGGGGGATGGTGTTGAAGGCCTTGGCGAGGTCCAGATAGACTGTGTGGACCACCTTACCCCTTTCTACGGCTCTGGAGACTGATTTAAAGAAGTCGATCAGGTTCAGGAGACAAGATCAGCCCTTCATGAAACCAAACTGCATGGGGTCCAGTGTTTGAAGGTTGCCAATGTCTTTGTTTATAAGTTCTGTGATAATACGTTCCATGGCCTTGCAGATCAGGCTCAACAGACTGATGGGGCAGTAGTTCCCAGGCTCCAAGGTAGATCCCCCCTTGTGGAGTGGGATAACTGTAGCTGTGCATGACTCAGTGGGCATGAAGCCTGAGGCGAGGCTATGATTAAACATGACACTTAGGTGAGGTGCCAGTTCATTTTGTAGTCCATGTAGTACACAGCCTGGGATGTCGTCTAGTCCCATGGATGCTGTATTTTTAGCTTTGGACAGTGTGCATTTTTTACCTGTGTGGCTGTTATTACCAGAATTTGGCACTCTTTCGGTATTGAGATGGGCTCTTTAGAGGGTGAGAGGGGGGTGAAGTTTGCATTGAATTGATCTGCCAGGATATTGGCAATATCCTTGGGATCAGTATATTTAATACCATTCTGTTGTAACTCAGAGCAGATCTGAGCATTGCCATTTAGATTCTTGACATAGCTATGGAATGCCTTCTGGTTGTCTTTGGAATCTTTGGCAATTTTATTTTCGTAACTAGCTTTGGAGGATTTTATGAGGGATCTCAGCTTCTTGCTGAGGCTGGTAAGGGAGTTTTTTGCATCCTGGAATTTTCCTCTTTTCTGCAACAGTTTCTTCCTTTTGTTGTAAAGTTTGTTTATGGCAAGGGTCCACCAGATTGGCTTCCTTTTTTTGAAGGAGAGCGTCTTGGTTCTATTGGGGATAACACGATTCATGCATGAGTGGATGTGCTCATACAGTGCCTTAGTGTAGGATTCCGCAGTTGAACTTTCAGTTCCCATCTGCATGGATGTCATGAGGCTTGTCACTTTTGACTTGAGTAGCATGAAGTTGGCTTTGGAGAAGTTTTTTACGGAGGTTCCCATACTGGGGGGTGGGGGTGGGATGTGGATGTCAAAGGTGATTAGCTTATTATCAGACCTGACCGACAAGGGTGTGACCATAGGTGTGGAGCATCGATTTCCCATGTTGGTAATGACCAGGTCTAGGATATTGGAGCCCCTGGTGGGACTAAGGATTAGTTGATCCAGGGCGTTGGAATTTATAAATTCCAAGAACCATTAGGCAAAGGTGTTGGTACACGAGTAGTTTTCGCAGTTAATGGCAGGGTAATTGAAATCACCCAGTGTTAGGGTGTTTGGTTGTATCTTAGTATTTTCCAGTATATTTAGAAAGGTGTAGTGAGAATCTTGGGGCATGGTGGGGGATCTGTAGCAAGCTACAATTTGGATTGTAGTCTTACCTAATGTTAGTTGCACCTGGAGAATTTCAGACACATTGTGTTGGGCAACTAGCCTGGTGTTGTGAATATCCTTGGTGAATATGGACACTCCTCTACCTTTAGTGTTTTGGTCCTGGTTTGGTGGCCGAAAAGTGTGGTAAGAGTTGTAGCCTGGTATTGCAGGGGTGTTCTCTGGAGCATTGAACCAGGTCTCAGTTACTGCACAGATATCGATGTTCTCCATTTTTAGGAGTGCCTCGAGTGAGTGCATTTTGAGGTTTAGACTTCTAGCATTGAGTAGCATTACCTTCAGATTTTACATGCTTGTACCTGTTACAGTGGTGGTTTTGTCCTTTGAACATTGTCTAAAAAAGGCACTATAGGGGTGGCAAGAGCCTTAGCCAGTAACCTGAATCCCAAGGGCGACAGGTGCAGACCATCTCTGGCAAAGCATTGTGGTCTGTCAATCATGTCTTCCCAGGCAGACAGATACTGGATCCCCTTTGAATGAGACCAGAAGCTTAGCCAATTGTTGAAGTCAATCATTTTGTCCTTATACTGTCATATCATTCTGATCAAAGGCAGGATGCTACTCAGGGCTAGGGTCATACCTGCCTGGGCCACATGATCTGAGAGCACTTCCATATTTCTTTTCATGTAGTCCAGGGAGGTACGTCTCAAGTCATTCACTCCAACATGGACAATGACAGTGTCATATTTGTACTTGGGTTGGAGTAACTTGAGTGCATGCGTTATGTGGTGGATCCTGGCACCCGACAGGCAGCTGACTGTAGTTTTCTCCTTGTTCAGCCTGGTGAGTGGGACATAAGTGTGCCTGACTATAGAGTCACCTTTGACTAAAGTGTTGTGTACATTGTCTTGCCTTAGGGGCTGTTGTTGGGTGGCACACTGGTGTTGTGAGCTATGTGATACTTTGGTTGTGATAGGTGTTTGTTTGCATTTCAGCTTAGGAGGTCCTTGTTGCTTGGGCAGGTTTATGTTAAGGGCCTCCACATATGTGGGTTTAGTGTTGCTATGTGTGGGTGTTGGTGGTGTGGGTTTAGAAGGGCTATGTGTTTCTTGAGGTGTGGGGCGGGTGTTAACCTTCTCCTCTTGACTGTCTAGCACAATCTTGGGTGGAGAGAGCTTTGCTTCCAGTTTGACTATGCAAATGCATCTCTCTCAGGTTTTAGTGTTGGGTGGTAGGAGGAGAGGGTTTTCTGTGTACATGAGGCAATTTTTGCATTGCCACAGTATGCCCAGATTCACCAGGGGGACAAGGGAAATCACCTGAAGCTGACCCTTGGACATGCCTCGTTTGGTGCTTTTTTTTTGTAATGTACAAGAGCTGTTTTCCCTTACCATAGCAAGGTACTTTGAAATTATAGGCTGTTTAGTGCCTACAATTAATTTCTCCTTATTAACAAGGAGAGTTGAGTGTTTGTATCAGTTTAAGACTTCCTAGTGCTTTCCAGCAGGTTTTAAAGTAAGTGCTAGTCACAGGGATGCTTAAAGGTAAGATGGAAAAAATGGTTTATCCTAAACACTGCAGTGTGCACTAGAGGATTTAGATGTGAAAGTAGGTAACTTAAGTTTTACCTGTCTAAAAAGTTAGGTTTTAGTGGAGAGTCACTATTTTTAAAACATCAAGATAGATTGAAAGGGGGTGGTCACTTTTGTATTCTGGTACTATGGAATACAGTAGGATGGCCAATAAATTTAAATAGTTGAAGGGGAGTGATTTCACAAAATGATAATTTTGTGTTTACTCACACAAGCTAGTAAAAACAGAGAGGAAATGAGATATATGGTCAGATTGACATAAGGGGAAGGCAACTAGAAAGACAGTGGTGTTTAATAACAATACAGTAACCAGGTGGAGAGTGGGAAAACATTTTCTGCCTGACTCACAAGAGACAGAGCTGTGGTCTCTTTTCAAGTTTTAATATGCAGTTAAAAGCAGAAAACAAGTAAAACACATCACAGTATTGTCGAATACATGAGCTCACAGAAAAGCATGCAAACATGTTTACAAATGAGAAATGCATGCTTTCAGCACTTTCCAATGCTAATGTTGATAGTATGCAGCATGTGGTTTAAAGATATGAGCCTAAGGGTGTGGCCCCAAGTTCAGTGAAACTCAGAATCTTTCTAGCAAATTCCAAGGCATGCAGCACACGGGTGAGTCAGCAAACTCAAAGCATGTGCCCTCACCTAACCTCATAGTCAACTGTCGTAATTGTGGTGGTAACTGAGTCTAAAAGAGAAAAGTGTTTAGCTTTTGGTAAGCAATGCCATAGATGTAAAAAGTGGAATAATTTTCAAAGGTTTTATAAATCAAAAGAGGGCAATTCTTTTATTAAAAGAGAACATTCTAAGAGACAAGTTGATCAATTAGAAAGCTGTGACCCTACTTTCTATGTTGATGGTGTGCCTGTGCTTGATGAAACAGTCAGTGCAGTAGATTTGTGGGCAAAAAATGAAGTATTTTGTACTGTTCTGATTAATGGGAGACTCATAGAGCTCAAAGTTGATACTGGTTCAAAATACAATGTTATGTCAGCAGAAACATTTGCTAGAGAAAGAGCTGATGAAAGCTTGATTTGGCTAAGTGTGCAAAGCGTGTTGCTTATGGTGGAGAAGTAGTTCAAACTGAAGGCTTAGTCATGCTTTCATGTTACTCTGCTGGGAACAGCTACAACTTGCAATTTTACATAGTCAAAAGGCATGTACAGTCATTATAAGGCCTCAGAGACAGTTTGAAAACGGGGCTGCTTTCATTTAATAAAAAAGTCAACCATATAAACTTGAAAATCAACTTTTCTAATTTCCCCAGACTATTTTTTCTACCTATGCTGAGCATTTCGAAGACAAACTAGACAAATTCCCAGTTGTGTACTTCATGAAGTTAGACCCTGAAGTCAGCCCAGTCATCAGACCAGCACTGAAAGTTTCAGTAGCTATGCAGGATAGAGTCAAAGCCAAGCTAGACAGAATGGTGCAGCAAGGAGTGATTTGTCCAGAAGAACCAACTGAATGGGTATCCTCAATGGTAGTAGCTCATAAGAAAAGCTCAGATGAAATTAGAAAATGTATTGATCCACGAGACTTGAACAAAGCACTAAAACAACCTCATCATCCTATGTGTACAGTCAAAGATGTTGCTGCTCTTATGCCAAATGCCACTGTTTTTTTTCTGTCTTAGCTGCAAAAAGTTCATTTTGGCAAATTTTGCTTGATCGTAAATCTTCATTGCTAACCACTTTCAGTACTCCTTTTGGCATTACAGATTTTTGAGAATGCCATTTGGCATAAATGTTGTCAGTGAAGTCTTTCAACGTGCAATGGAACAATGTTTTTCTGACTATCCATGTGCTATTATAGTAGATGGTATTCTTCTAGGAAGCAATGGTGAAGCTGGACATGATAGAAACCTCAGGAAAGTTCTACAATGAGCTTGCAAAGTAAATCTTAATTTGAATCCTCAGAATTGCAAATTCAGGCTACAAGAAGTTACTTATGTTGGTCATTTGTTTACTAGTTCAGGCTTATGACCAGATCCTTACAAGCAAATAGCAATTCTTGAGATGCCAGCTCCAGACAATGTTCCAGTCCTATAATGTTTTCTTGGCATGGTTAACTATCTAGGCAATTTCATTCAAGATTTGAGCCAACTTTCAGCACTGTTCAGAGAACTAACATGCAAAAATATAACCTGGTCCTAGTTAGAACAACAGCAAACAGCATTTGATGTCCTGAAACAGAGAATTGCCAGTCCATCTACTTTAAGATACTATGATGTTCACAAACCAGTAACTCTTTCTTGTGATGCTTCTAAGTTTGGTCTTGGTGCAGTCATTCTTCAAGAGGGTAGACCAGTAGCCTATGCATCAAGAACTCCAACCCAAACTGAGATGCAGTATGCTCAGACAGAGAAAGAACTCTTGGCAATTGTGTTCGCATAGTCGAAGTTCCATGATTATATTTATGACCGACCTTTTCAAATCGAGACTGACCACCAACCTCTAGTCACTGTTTTGAGAAAGCCTATGCACACATCTCCAGCGATATTTCAACTCATGATGTTGAAACTGCAAAAGTATAATTTCAATCTTGTTTACACAAAAGGCAAACTTCTTTATCTTGCTGATACTTTATCCAGATCCCCCAGAAAACCACTGCACAGCAAGAAAATGAACAACTTAATTCCGAAGTCAAGGAAGTGAGAAATTTTTCTTCCACGTCTTGATGAGCTTCACATCCAGTTCTCCAGAAGCTCAACCAGTTTATCAGTTGAGGATGGCCTTCAATGCAATCTTGTTTACCTCTAGAAGTGCAGCAATATTTTCCTTACAGAGATGAGATTTTGTCTGACAGTGATATCATGAAAGGTCCAAAACTGATTGTTCCAAAATCCTTGCAACAAGAGTATATTAGCATCTTGCATTGTGGACACCCAGGAACCAGTTCTATCAAAAGGAGGGCAAGAGAGCTAGTATTTTGGCCTTTTATGTCAAGCAATATTGAGAGAGTACTTTCATCTTGTTCTGTTTGTAATAGTACTAAATCACATGAACAGAAAGAACCACTGCAGCTAAATCAGATTCCTAAACTACCTTGATCAACAGTAGCTACAGATGTTTTTGAAGGGAATGGTCAACATTACTTGGTGTTAGTAGACTCTTATTCCAATTGGTTCAAGATTGACCTACTTCCTAATCTCATGTCCAGTACTGTCATTACGAAGTTGAAGAGACATTTTTCTGTCTATGGCAGTCCGCACAATGTTATTTCTGACAATGGTGCACAGTTTACAACCCAGCAATTCAACAGAGTTGCTGAAGAGTGGGACTTTATTCATGTTACCAGTAGTCCTGAGTATTCACAGTCAAATGGTTTGGCAGAACGTGCAATTCAAAGTGCAAAACACCTGTTAGAGAAGTTGAAACAAGACAATACTGATGTTTTTTCTGAATCTCCTGAATCTCAGAAACATTTCTCTCGATATAATCACCTTAGTTCATCTGCCAAGAGACACGTTGGTTCCATGTGCTAAGAACAACAAAGCAGTGAAAGCTCAACTCCTGAAAAAGTGTTTGTCCCAAATGTCCTATTATGATAAGACTAGCAAACCACTCAATCCATTACAAGAAGGGGAGATAGTAAGGATGCAGGCAGGAAAAGGTTTTGATCAGACTGGAGTCGTGAAAAGTTTATGTCCAGAGCCGATGTCATATATTGTGGAATCTCAAGGAGTAGAATTTAGATGGAATCGGAAACATTTAGTACTGATGTCTGAGCCAGTATTGCAGCATCTTAGCTGTGATAAATATTCTAGTTCTCAGAGTGACTTATCCAATGTTCCAGCTCCAGAGGACATTCCAGCAAATATCCCTGTTCTTGACAATATCCCTGAGAGTCTTAAAGTAGATTGTTCACCAATGACTGTCCCATTTGCTAAACCCAGTCCTAACTACTACATTACTAGATCAGGTCGCATTTCCAGACTATGTTCCAGATACACGGCAACTTGGACATGAACTTTGTTTATTCATTATTGTCTGTATCATTTGCATGGCTATTCAAATGTCATTATTATTGCAAGACAGCTCAGTAAAGAGGGAGGATGTAGATCAATGTGTATGCACCTTTAAGAAGCTTTCCAGTGAGCTAGCACGTGTGTATAAATACTGAGCATGCGCAAGTTTTGTTTTTCTTTCTGCTTTTCCCGGTTAGGGGTGACCGCAGCGGAACTGCAGTCCGCTAATGATTGGCAGTCGAAGAAGGCACGCCCATTAATGCATGCCTTTCGAATGCCACTCGACCATGGGGAGGACATGCAGACTCTACACAGAAGGCGCTCCAGCCGAGAATCGAATGGGAGAACCTCTTGCTGTGAGGCGACAATGCTACCGCTGCACCACCACGGCTTACTGATCATGCGCAAGCAAGACTGTTATTTTGTAGTGAGCTGCAGTGTTGTAAGCATGTATGTATGTGTAGTAGTCAGTCAGTTAGTTCGGTCATTTAAATTTTATGTTACTGCTTTCAATCTGGATGTGTTTGTATGTAATAAAGTATATAAATGAACACTCAACCCTCTTCCTCTTAACTAGTTACACAAGACGAGCGACAAGATCCAGCCAGTATGTGCTGCTAAACATCTGGTTAATATGAATCCTTCACTTTTAACAAGGATAGTAAGACCTTTAATAGATTTAGGAAAAAAGTGCATTATTATAAAAACAATAATTTTTAGAATTCTCACCTGTCAAGCTCATATGTTAAATTTTATGCTTGCCTGTTTTGAAAACATGAGGAATATTATGACATCTATTTCTTTTTCTGAGGAAAATATTTCTTTGTTTAACTTAATTGTTTTTGTATCTCAAGTGGTTACCCGTGGTTTAAAATATAATTATGATTCTGGTGATATCACTTCCAGGGTTGCTGCCACTGGAACTGTCATGAGGAGGTTTGCTTGGTTGTGCACTCAAAACCTTCCAGAAGACATTAAAGCTGAAATTTTGAATTCTCCCTTATTTTGAACCATCTGCTGCAGAGATACTTAAAAAGTGTGATGAGAGGCAAGCTGACTCAAAGCATTTTTCAATTTTTTTCTGCTTTCCTTCTCCAAGTTTACCAAGGGGTTTAATGCTACCCCTACAGTCTTTTTCAAACAGCAAAATAAACCAAAACAGCTTAAAAAGCATGGTCTAACAAATCTGAATGTCTATCTACAAGACTTCTCTACCCAGCCCACCATGGCAAACTCTTAATCCTTCCAGAAAGTCTAAACCTCTATTTCTCTTTTTAACAACATATACTTGCAGACAGGTGGGTTCTGAAAGTAATCCAACAAGGTTACAGTTAGAAGTAGGAGTCTCTCCCTTCTTTTCAGGGGGGGCACCCCTTCCTCCACCAGACCAAACTTCTCTTTTCCCCATCCTTTAGTATTTGCTGTCTCAGGGTGGTAGAAATGGTCCATCCTCCTCAACTAGTAGAGGGAATTAATCAAGAATGTTTCTAGTGCCAAGAAGATTCACATAGACCATTTCAGAATAATTCTTTTCTTAAGTTGTTAATTAGTTCAAACTGTTATCCCTTCACAAATAATTCACACTGGGGATCACTCCAGTGGCTTTACATGACAGAGGCACTGGGAACTAAGGTAGGTTGGTATGATGCCAGGGTAATCCTATGAGTAGGCTTGTAAAGGCTCCAGGGCCATTGGCCTAGTACACACCTAACTTGTTATCTTTCATTCCCCATTTACGTTTTCTGGTGACAGATGTAAAAGCTGCTTATCACATTCCTATAGAACAGTATTTAGGATATGTATTAACTTTTTCTGTGTCTTGATCACATTATCAGTTCTCTGCATTATCCTTTGGTCTATCCACTGCTCCAACGGTATTCAAAATGTGTCTAGCTCCGGTGATAACATACTGCAGTGTGAATGGCATACACATTTTTCCTTATATTGAAGACTTGCTTATCTTTGCAAAGTCTTTTTCAAAGTGTCAGGAATTTCCCATCTGGATAAAGGATCTCTTATACAGACTGGGGTTCTGGGAAAACATACAAAAATCTTGTTTGACTTCTTCTCACAAAAATGTCTCCTGAGGTGTCTCCGAAATACCTCAGTTCTAAGTTTTTCTTCCCCAGGAAAAAGTAAATGTGTATCTAGCCTTATTCCTGAGTTTTTCCTCTCAGAGCAGACTATGGTCTCAGTGAGGGAACATCTCAGGATTTTAGGTCTCATGGTTTCTGTGATTCTCATGTTTCCTCTAGCAAGACACCACTTGAGAAAAATCCAAAACCTAAAATCTGTATGGTCACAACATCAACATCCCTTGACATTTCAGAATCAAATTTTAGGGTTTATAAGAAGGGTGATTTTTGGTAAAGAGACAAAATTTATCAAAATCAAGGTCTTCCATTTTCCTTTCCAGCCATAGCACAGTTTGTCAAAATCAATGCCTCAGACTTTGCTTGGAGAGCAGTGTCTATTGGGATAAAAGTGCAGGATCTTTGTAACAGAAAAGACATACAAAACACATAAATGTAAAAGAAATGGTGGCACTTACACATGCTCTCAACTCTCTCAATCATCTACGGTCCCTAGGCCCACTACAAGAGTTTAAAGACAACATCACAGTGATGTGGTAAGTAAACAAACGGGGGGGACCAAACCTTATCATCCATGCAGACTAGCCATTATAGCCTGTGATATAGCCTTTCAGCACAATCTCACTCTACATTACTTTACTCATATTACATTACTCACTCTACATTATTTAATCAGTCTCCCTGTGCCTGGCCTGGACACCTGTAACTACAAGTCTTGGATTGCTTCTTAAACCATTTGAACCTACAAAGCTGATATAAGAATTTTTATTTATGTATTTGTTTTTTTGCACTTGTAACCATCTCAGTGCCATTTAACATTTATATTCTGCATTTATTGATTTTGTTGAATTTATCACTGTTTTTCAGCCTGCACTTGTTAAAGAAATGACATATGTTTGTTACTGTAATGCTCTTAGGTTGTTTTAACAGTATTCTGACATTTCCTAACCTCCTCTGATACTGCAAAAGCTGTTCTGAGTTTGCCAAAGCTCTCCTGAGTTCGCCAAAATATTTCTAAGTTTTGCAAAGTTATTGTGTGTTTGTAGAAGTTCTCATATATTTGAGCACTCTTTTTTTGTATTTGTGAACATTTCTCAGGGTATGAGAACTTATTTCCAAAGATTCTTCATACTGCAGTAATTCTGCCTTTTGTTGTAAATCATTTGTTCCTGCACGTGGTCTTAAAACCAGTTCATTTGAAATTAAGAGGGTTTTTCTGCACCCTGGTGGGAACATAGGGCTGATTCAACCCATCCAAGTTGGGAAATGCTGGTGGAAGCCTTACTGTATGTTTATTTGATTTGCCTGAGGGTTTAAATGAGTAAAAGTCTTTCATCCTGCAGCAAATGTGGTTATCTGTGCCTTGCATATAACCAAACCTCACCAGTTTAAAATCCTCTGTGGGAAACACTCTGTATAGTCTCCCACTCACTGCTCACAGCTGCCCAAAGAGATGCCAGCTTGTTCAGAGGGCAGCACTACTGCAAGTCATCTAATAGTATACTACTAAACATTCACTTAGACCTTTAGTGACTCTCCCTCATTCCTTCCCATCTAGTAAGGTTCTGGTATAATGGATAGGTACTTCCCTGTCATCTCTGTTTCTGGTCTGGTGGATATGGGCATCCTGAGGCAGTGTAGTAGCTGCCTCATGTTCACTGACAACCATTTAATTTTACAACAGACAAACACTGTGTGTGAGAGATGTAGATTCACATTGTCATTGGAGGTAAAGCTGTCACATACACACATGAAAAATTACAAACCAGGTGATTAGCATTGCACCCAAAACACTCACTATCGACACTAAGGAACAAACACATAGACACACATATGTGGACATGCTCACTTGTAATCTATCCAAACTTTCAAGACCTCCTAAAAGCATCTTTCAGTGGCAGTGTGCGCACTCAAACAAGACAGCACCTCACACAACACATAACACTGACAGTTATAGTAGCTTCACTTCCAAGCCTATAGGGTAACACCCTGCATAGCCAAACATTGTAGTTACTGGAGATTCCATTGTAAGACATATTGATATCCCCCTTACCAGGCTAAACAAGGAGAAAATCACAGTGAGCTGTCTGTCTGAAGTCAGGGTCCACCAGATCACACATGCACTTAGCTCTTTAAACCACAAGTACCAGAATGACACGGTCATAGTCTATGTGGGAGTAAACACCCTAAGACATACCTTACTGGACTATATGAAGAGAGATATAATAGAGCTATCTGAATATGTGTCCCAGGCAGGAATGAATCTAGCCTTGCGTAGGATTCCACTTTCATCAATGATGATGCCACAGAACCAGCAAAGATGATTGATGCAACAATTGGCTTAATTTCTTGTGTCACAACAAGAGGATCCAATATCTATCAGCCAGAGGTGGCATGATCGACAAATCATGATGCTTTGCCAGAGATGGTTTCCACCTGTCATAATTTTGCTTCCTGATACTGGCAAAAACTTTATCTATCCTCATAGTGCCTTTTTTAGGCTGAGCCAAATTGTTAAACCCACTGACATAACAAAAATTATTCACGCCTACCTTACCTGGAAAATGTAGACATATGTGCAGTCAAGGAAACTTGGTTTCAGAAACCATAGAAGCACTGGCTATCATCAAGGCTACAATTTCTTTCATACATTTCCCCTGCCCCTGCAGCTCAAAAAAAAAAAAAAGGGGGAGACAGTGACAGTGTGACTTGCTTGAGCTGCTCCATGCTCAACTAACCATAGGTTCACCCTATCATCATCCCCTTTAGTACAGAGATCTTCTCCACGAGTCTGAAAAAAAAAATGCCTACCTACTACTACTAAGAATCTTTTAACATTCACACTAACACCATACTTATTTTATGGTGGACTTCTCTTATCTCTCAGCATGAAGGAGCAGGTCCTTGTAAAGCAGCCAAAAAACAAAAAACAACAACATTCCAGGATGCTTTTAAATAAACTAAAATGGGCATTGTCCCAGAGGAATGGAGGAGTGCCACATTTGTCCCTGTGTACAAGGAGGGCCCGTCAATTGACCCAGGGAACTACAGACCCATAAACTTTACCAGTCTTATCTGCAAGGCCATGGACAGAATTATCATGGACCTGCTGAATAACAGCATAGGAATTCTCCAAAAACTAGACCCAATCTGGCTTTGTCAGAGGGAGATCTTGGCTGTTCAGTGTATCTGCTGACCAAGTGCCACCCTTATTAATCAGTACATAGGTCAGTAATGTTGAACTCATTTGTGCACCATCTAAAATACTACTGGTGGCAGCTCAAATGGGGTAATAATGTCACAGCAGAAAAGAAAAAATAGCAACGTTTTTGATAAATTCTGAAACATTTTCTCCAGGAAAATGGTCACAGTAAAAAATATTCAGGCCTGAATTGAACTGAAAAGTAAAGCTACTGCTAAGTTCCATAAAGTCAGAGTGGCAACCTATGTGTTAAAACCAAGGGACAGGCAGATGTGCAAAAAAGGTCAAGAGTGCAGGAATGTTTTCTAAAGTTAAGTTGAGTGAGAGAGTGGGCAGCACCCAGTGTATCAGTACTGAAGAAAAGGAAGGTAAGAGCCTTCTAACTCTGTGGGGACTCTGCAGTTACTGTCAATCCAGTGCTGTGTATTACAGAGTACTCGCTGTCCAAGATGGAGGACATTTTCTCATACCTTTCAGGGTGCAGCATTTTACAAAGATTGGCCTTGTATAGCTGTGCCGTTATATGAAGTTAGGCAAAGTTTTAGAACAATGTTTGGCCATAAACGCCTTAGCCCCCCCTTGTAGGAGGGATATATTAGCTCTTCCAGTATCTGTAATGAAGAAGGTTTACACAGGGAACTGATCACCACCTACTGGCTTTGATTTTGAAGTTCCTACAAAAGAATTTCACAAATTGCAGCAACCAGCTAGCAGGTGTGTTCCGTGGTTCTGAAGGCACATTCATATGGCACTGAATATGAAGGAACCAAGCAATGCAGTAATGACAAACACCTAGTCAAATTACAGTGTAAAGACGTGGTGCAAATGGTAACCACCACTATAAGCATTCAGTGAGGGACCTGAAATGGTCCTGTAGTGTCCAAAGTGTAATCTTAATGGTAAAGGAAGACAAGGAGTGGTAATAAGATGTACTTAGCTTTTACAGCATGGAAGGAACATGTTTTGCCTGACAGACCACACTGTAGTGTAGCTTCAGGGGTATTACTCCTTCAGTGCAAAGGTTCATAGGCTATTGATCTGTGATGATCATTAGAAGCCTAGTCCTGCCCTCCCATGAAATTTGTAATTTAAGTACAAAAAATCCAGAGCTGGACAGAACATTTACATTTACCCCTATCCATAAGGGACAAGGGTGCTAAACCAGGTGTGAATTTATAGTTTCCCATCCATTTGTCCAGATTAAATTTGAATAGAGTAAGGGAAGTACTTTGCTTTATGTGGTGAAGAAGATGATACCAAAGAAGTGGTGTTCTCTGTCATAGCTGGCTTTAGGCACCAGCGAGCCCTGTGGTCACTGGGGGCCCCTCTGTTCCTGGGGGCCCCAACCACTGCAAGTTATCTTATCTTGATATTTTGTAACATGTCTGTCAAAACAACAAAAGCTAGTACAGACATCATGTATTTCCTTTAAAATTCAAAGATATCACTGGTTATAATAACAGTGTTTTATCAAGCAACAGCTTTCACAATTCCATTAAATATTTTACCGCTGACATAGTGCCCCTGGCATAGTTAAACCCTGCTGGTGGACATTCACTCCTCTAAAACTAACAACATATCCAGCTTTAGGTACCTGCAATACCCATGGCTGCAAGGGGCCTCCCTAATCATTCTTGACTGTATGGGAGCCCCACAAAAGCTGCAGCTGATTGGGGAAAAATGAGGAGGAAGAAATGATTTAATTTTCTGATTAGGCTGTTTAACCTGAACAAGGCTGTAATATGACTCTGTTAGAATAAAGCTGGTAATGAATGTAGGCATGATAAGCATTAGAGAGATCATCAGCCCAGCGTAACTGATCTCGATGCATACCTTGGAGTTTGCAAACAGCTGATGCTTCCAATCTTCAAGGAAGATTTTCTCTTACAGGGAGTTTTACAAATACTGGCAGAAGAGCAGATACTAGAACTCCCAACTTCTTTGCTGAAGAGTTCAGCGCAATACCAATAATAGCAGAATAAAGGCTCTAAATCAAGAACATGTTTTAAATATTACTCTAATTCAATTAAAACCGTTAATAGAATAACACATTTTGCATCAACATGCATTTTTTTGCTCGATAAGTGTAAAACTCTGATGTCTGGAATTATTGACTGTCTGCAGTCCTAAATGATTCACAATCAAATCAACTGAACTTTTTATGAATGACAGAGCAAAATTATGAGCAAAATCAGGGAACGTCTGTGAAATTGACAGGTTTGCATTACTCCTCATTGAGGTAAATAAAAATGACTCACACTCACTACTCTCTGATAACTGCTAAACTGCAGTCACTGATCTGGTGTGCCAGTACCAGTGTTGCACAATGTATTGTTATTTGCCAAAATAAGTACAAAACTAGTATTTCTATGGCTTATACGTGTGTGTGTGTGTGTGTGTGTGTGTGTGTGTGTGTGTGTGTGTGTGTGTGTGTGTGTGTGTGGGTGTATGGGTGTGCACCCATGTGTGTTTGTGTGTACGTGTGTGTGTAAAATGTATCAGTGATTTTTATCTGTTCAGACACCCAATAATGCCAGGACATATATATTATTCTTTTGGGTATCAGTAAAACAAATGTAGCTAACAAGTAATTATTTTTCAAAAGTGAGGTATAAAATATGTCACAGAACATTTAGACACAGTAGATCTTCTAAGAATCTGGGGGCTCCAACTCCCCAGATTATATAAATGGAAACAGGGGGCTTCCTTAGTAGGGGCCCCACGAAAGCTGTTGCTGATTGGGGAAAAAATGAGGAGAAAAATGTATTAATTTCTGATTACGGTCTTTAACCTGAACAGGCTGTGATATGACTCTGTTAGGATAAAGCTGGTAATGGCCTCTGCCCTCAGCTGCACCCATGGTAATACCAGCCCTGCTTGGATGTGTGTGTACAGGAAGCTTCTGTAGGTTATGTATGTGTGTGTGTGTGTGTGGGGGGGGGGGGTTGTGTGGTTATTACTTCTTTAATTTTCTTCACAGCCAAACCTTAAAGGTGTGCACATGAGGTCATTGTAGTTTGTGTTTGGGTCAGGACAGTGCGGTCATTATTTTCTTAACTTTTCTCACAGACCTCAGAGGTGTACAAAGGAGGTTACTATGGCTTGTGTAGAGGCAGGGTACTGTCTAGGAAAAACAAAGTAAAATACATTACTGCAGTCATTATTTGTTTCACTTTCGCTTCACTATCACACTTCAGGAATGCATACAGGTAGCTGCCTTTGACAGTCTGGTTTGAGGAGTGAGGAGGCATGCTATGCATATGTATGCCTGCAGACACTTGAAATACATGATTGTAGCAATCTGAAGCTCTGCTTTCATCCCAGCCTAACACCAGAGAGATGATTAAGCAGTCTTTTTTTTGGGGGGTAGGGAGGCAGGCAATTCCCAGATAGGACTTGTATATCCAGACACTAACTAGCTTGCTAGTTTATTGTGAGCTACAATTTTGTCATCTTTGAACATTAAGTCTTGGGTACAACTTATGTATTTCTTGAAAGAAAGAAAAAATAAGACTGAAATTCTGTTTTACTCATGTTTTCTTTATTTAGGTCACCACCGGATTAAAAGGCTGGGAAAATGCTCCAAAATACATCCCAGAACATCTATAACCCCATGACTTTTGGGCACACCTGGATTATTTAAGTTATTTCCTAAATGGTTATTACTGTGCTGTCTTGGTCAGAAAAGGTGTGTTGTAAGGATCCAAGGAAAACTAAAACTGAACAGAAACACAATTTCTTTCCTCAATCATAATTTCTGTTCAAGACATTTTTGGATGAAAAGGTTGTGTAAAAAGAAAGAAAAAAACTAAAATGCACTTCAGAGCATGGCTTTTGAAAAAGCTGAAGAGAAAGGCAAAATGAGAGAAAAGGAAGAAACAAGTAATATGCATGGTATGGGGATCCAAGATGGGGAAAAAAACAGGGGAAGACTGGAGGGTATGTGTGTGCGTGGGGGTGGGGGTGCTAAAACAGTATGTCTAGGGTGGCATTTCACCTGAGTCCAGACCTGTACATAAAATTGCTGTGATGTATTATTATTGCAACTAAATGCCAGTAAATGTAAATGTCCCTTTGTGAGATGGTCCAACATACTGTGGTACACAGACCTGTTGTAATGTTAATGCATTGTAACTACAGGTCAGTCTTTGTCCACTGCTCCTAAAAGTTTGCAATATGAATTAAAATGTTGCTTAGGAAAGATGGCAGTGACAAGGTGATACATCGACTTGATGTGCCCAGGGGGCCCCAACTTGACATTTGCTGGGGACCCCAAAATGGTAAGAGCAGTCCTGTTCTCTGTGATGCATATGTAACCCTCCTACATGTTCTATTGATGTTGTAGAAGAGTGATTATAATATCTTGAATAGGTGTTTATGCCCCCATTTGACTTGTGGATGTGCAGTAGATCTGAGAGGATATGGTCTGTTGAGGCAATGTACCGAAGGCAGAGATCGACCCTCAGTAATCAGTAAGATACCAAGAAGATGGACAAGGCTTTGTGACAGTCAGTGCTATTTTCATGATTTGGGCCATTGATTTACTTGGTGAGAAAGTGTTGTGGTCATTCAAGTTTTGTTAAGTATTTGGACAAGTGTGGACTGAATGTTTAGCCTAATAAGTTATGAATACAGAAGAATGATTACATCCCTGGACACAAACACCATGGTGACAAGCTGTGCAATGAATAAAGACTTTTTTTAATAATAGAGGATACATGGTGATTGAAGGACACTTTGTTGTCCCCATGGGCTTACAGGTCCCTAACTACCAGGTCGCTCATCAGGAGTGTGTTATCTATGCAGATGCTGTTCTATATAAAAGTTACAGGTGATGCTATGATTGCCAGAGGAGACTATTATACATTTCTGGCATTCAGTTTTACTTCATAGTTATGACACCAGCTACTCATTTGGAAAATGCACTCTTGGAGGATTTTGGCATCTTCTGGATTGTTTATGATAACACCAGTTTACAGTCATTTGCAGATTTGGTCAGCCATAAACCCTTAATACTTACTTTGACCTCTGATAAATAAATGTCAAAGAGGAATGGCCAAAGCATGGAACCCTCGGGTACATTACAAGTGACAGGTCTTTGAAGGAGGTAGAACCCCTTATTATAAATTCCTGGGTTCTCTTTATGAACCATTTTGCTATCTAATGAGTTACTTAGGGATTAATATTTAGCTGGAATAGTTTATTGGATAGGGTTGAACACCTTAAGTCTAAATATGTTGTATGTACTGTTTTTCCCTCATCCATTGCCTTATTAACCTTTTCAAAGAAGTTGAGCAGGTTAAAAAGGCAGAATCAGCTATTAATGAAATCAAACTGGCTTGAGTCAAGAGTTTGTAGTTCACCTATGTCTTTTTTTTATAAATTCCATAACAATCTTTTCCATAGCCTTACAGATGAGGCTGGTCAGATTTGTGGGTCTATAAATAACTTGGTGCATTGACACCCTCCCTTTGTTCAGGAGGATAACTGTTGCTATCCTCCATCTGTCCAGTACAAAGCTTGACCTGTTTCTGGCTGGGCAGTAAACAGACTTGTCTGTTATCTGGCTTCATAGAAGCAGTGTTCTTGGCCTTGGAAAGTGCTTTGAGGACTTGTTCTTGGGAGATTTGAGAGAGAGTGTAGATGAGAGTATTTGAGCTGGGAGTGTAGGGCACAGGGATGAGGGGTGAAGTTAGAGTTAAATTTATGTACTACTGGATTGGCTATGTCCTCATGGTCTGAGTATGTGATATTGTTTATTGTTAGCTCTGTGCAGTGTTGAGTATTGTTTTATAGCTTTATAATACAGTTAATGAAAGCTTTATGGTGGTCTTTTGCCTGGGTGGATATGTTTACCTCATCTCTAGCTTTGGTTGATTTGATCAGGGACCGAAGTTCCTTGTTAAGTTTAGTGCAGTAAGGAGGGCTGGAAACAATCCATGAGGGAAACTTTGTTAAACCAAGCATGAAATCAACAGCAAAGGTTATATGCAGCAGCAACGTCAAGGCCAGGCTCACAGATTGTTATTACATGGTGGGGAATATGCCGCCATTAGCACCAGTATGCCACTTGGAATGGCTAGCAGGGCCACAGCAGCATATAAAGTGTATACTTACAGGCCGTTTTATAGAGAATGAAGTCCTCATAGTACCAGATGTTAGATCACTGTTGCCTGAAATTGTCTGTATGAAATCAGGTACATCAAATGACACCGCTGTTGTACTTTGAACACTATTCAGGACAACTTGCTTGCTTGAACAAACTCCAAGCAACAATAGGTAGACCATAGTTTACATAAGATTAGAGGCCTGTTCTCCACCATGTGATAACAATCTATGATCCTGGCCTTCACTTTGCTGCTCCGTATTTCCCTCAATAGAATAGCGCACCACAATCCAACCACAAGTACTGTGGCACAGAATCATACAGACTTTTAAAAAGAAATAAACAAACATACAGTGAGAAAACTTTAAAAGATGTTTATTTATTTGGGATTTAGAGAGTATTCATAAAGCATTGAACCCAGATAAAAATTAATTGCATCACATCCTGAGCAACTCTTTGTTTCATGTACAGAAATTCCATTGTTTATATATATATATATATATATATATATATGTGTGTGTGTGTGTGTGTGTGTGTGTGTGCGTGTGTGTGTGTGTATACACACACACACACACACACACACACACACACACAGAGGAATTTTGATCTAGAGGAATTTTCAATATTTAATAGAGAGGCCCTGGCATGTGCATGCTGAGAAGAGCATTTTCAGTTTAGCTGACCTTGCATGCCCATTGAGAGAAGAATCTTTGTTGTCTTTTTTATTTATTGATTTTTTTTTCTTTGATGTGAGATCGTAAGTGTATGTGGGGAGTAGAACTGTATATCTGTAAGATAGCGAGGCTTAAAAGACCTTCTTAACTAGGTGCTGTTGCTTTTTCCCATTGTCTTGTTTTAGTTGTGAATAGCATAGGTTCATAGATTATTCTATTATTGCATTGTAATACAGCTGTAATAATTAACTACAGGATGGCGTATGTAAAGTGAGTCTGTACATTGTCGCATTAGTTTCTCAGTCTTTTCTCTGCTACTTGCCAAGTAAGTACCTCTGTCCTTCCTCAGTCTTTGATTTTCTAAAGTTTAGCATTTCTTGTTGCTGTCTGCTAATGTGTCCCATCGTACCTCTCAACTGTACAGAATTTTGCAGAATGGTCAGATTTTTGTGTCATATTTTTTGGTTTCTTCCTCATAAAATTTGTATTTTTCCGACAAAATATTGAGGATTGAAATCACTAAATAAGTTTTAGACTTCACATCCTTCAGAAAATGCGTGCTAATGCAAATCATGTAATGCTAGCAACTTTCCATCTATAAAAGCAATATTTAAAATCTGTCCATGATTTCGGGCCTTTGTCCTCCCATTATACTTTGCTTTGCCCAGAATTCTTGCTCTAAGAGGTTGAGAGATATGTGTCCCAAACATGTATTTTATCCCAGTGTAGTTAAGTTGTAAGTACCTAATCTCATATTTCCATCAACAATTTATTTATTTATTTATTTCCAGTTTCATGCCTGGGGAAGTCCACTGGGCTAAGCAGAGCCCATTTTCAGTTGAGGCCCAGGAGGAAAGCTCCAAAAGCAGTTAACAGAATTTAAAATAAAGTATGGAATATACAGTATAAAAAAAGCATAAATATACAATTTAAAATACAAATACAAAATCAGGGAGTATATGTTTAAAAAAGTACAAATCTTAAAATATAGATAAAGTCAAAAGTAATACAGATAATATAATTAATCGTACAAGTCATAAAGTGTTAATACAAATTTAGTGTTTGCTCTAACAATAATGTTAGTGATCACAGGTGGTAGTAGATGAGACTGAAGGGAGTTTTGAAAGAGACAACAGTGTAATTTAGGTGGGAAGGGAGCAGAAACAGTCCCAGTTTGAGGTACGGTAAGAATGGAGGACAGATTTGAAATTACAAGTGGTTGTGAGTACAGCGGAGGGGGGGGATTCCATAGCTTAGCTAAGGAGTGCGATAGAAGTAATTCGCCAGGAGGACAAAGGGCTTTGTAGATTTTAAGGAGGTTTTGGCTTTCAAATCTAAGAGTACAGCTGGGGAGGTAAGGGGTTAAGATAGATGAAAGAGAGGGGCAGATGGAGGGTTGGAATATGAGTTTGTGAGCAGTGGTGAGTTGTATAAGTTTCAGGTAATTAGGAAGCTCAAGCCAGTTTAGGGAGTGGAAGGAATAGCAGTGATGGGTGGAGTATTTGGACACTGTAGCAAATTTACAGACTTTGTTATAGCAGGCTTCCAGTTTGTTTTTTAGGCTAAGTTGGAGATGAGTAAGTAGAGGGGCACCATACATAGCAGAGGGGAGCAGGTAGGAGGAGGCTAGAGTACGTCTGGTAGAAGTGGTTAGATAGCGATTTTGTCTGTACAGCAGACCTAGTTTTTGGTTCGTTTTTTTATATTATTTTGTATGTGGATATTGAATTTTAAATGTGCATCAGTGGTGACTCCAAGTAGTTTGGTGTGAGGTGTTATTGTGGCTATTTTAAAGGAGCTTTTGTCTATGGTGAAATTTCTCGAAGGACAGAATATCATGATTTTTGTTTTGTTAGCTTTGAGAGTGAGATGGTTGTTTAGCATCCATGTTTCGGTATTGGAGAAGGATGTTTGGGTTTTTGAAGGAGTTCAGAGGGAGAGTTTGCTGTACAGAGACTTGTGAAATCATCAGCATACTGGATCAGTCTAGCATTATCTATGGATTTGTGAAGGCTGTTAATGAAAATATTGAAAAGTAAGGGGCCAAGAATAGTGCCTTGGGGGACACCGGAGGGGATTGCTGAAAAAGGATGAAAGGGAATTTTTCCATTTAACAGCTTGTTGTCTATTGGAGAGATAGCTTGGAAACCAGGATACGGAGGATGGGGAGAAATTTAGGGAGGAAAGTTGAGATAAGAATAGAGGATGTGAGTGTCAAAGGCTTTGCAGAGATGTAAGTAAAGGGTGGACACAGTTTTCCCAGAGTCATGAGCATGATTAATGGTGTCAAGGATGGACAGAAGAGCAGTGGTAGTGCTGTGGCCAGGCCTGAAATCATGTTGAGTTGGGGTAAGAAGATGATTGTGTGTTAGGTATGGCAAGAGTTGGTGATGAATGTACTTTTCGAGGATTTTAGAAAGAGGTGAGAGAATAGCTATAGGATGGAGGTTAGTAGTGCCTGTGTTATTGCCACCTTTGTGGAGAGGGGTGACAAAAGCTTTCTTCCACAGTGAAGGGACATAGGCTTCTTGGATGGACCTGTTGATAAGAATGGAAATGGGGAGGGCAATGCTGTCTGCAGCCATCTTAAGGAAGGGGGGGGCAGATTATCAGCCGCGTAGGAGCAAGGCTTTAGTTTAAGGAGGAGTGTATTTATGCTGCTGGCGGGGATAGGTTTAAGACTGAAAGGTGGAGTGTTAGAGGAAAAAATCAGTGGATGGGGGACTAAGAAAGGGAGAGAAGATGGGAAAGTTTACAGTTAGTTTTGCCATGCAGTCAACAAAAAAATATGTTGAAATTAGATGGTCTGGGGAGTTTGGGTTAAGGAATGGATTATCTTTTCTACCAGGGTTTAGAAGGGAGGAAATGCAATTCCAGAACTTTTTGGGGTAAGAGTTATGTTTTGATTGGAGTTTGGAGTAATAAGTCTTACGGACTTTAGTTATTAGTTTCTCCACTGAGTTGCAGAGTTGTTTGAATTTGATTAAAGAGTTTGTTAACTTATTTTTTTGGTATTGCTTCCAACATTTGTCTCTGAGGTGCATTAGTTTTCTGGTTTCATTAGATAGCCAGGGAACAGTTTTGGCTTTAATTATTTTTGTTCTAAGAGGAGCTAGGCTGTTTAGTAAGTCTAGGAAGGTTTTGTTGAAGTAATTAGTTGCACTGTCCAGAGGCAGAGTCTTTAAGGGGGCCCAATTCATTTTTTTTCAGAAGTCGGAGAATGTCTGTGGATTGAAGTTGGTGAGATTACGAGTTTGAATGTATTCATGTTGTAGTTGGACAGAAGAGGCACACTGCTGCACATGGGCTGGTAGGTGGTCAGTAAGGGAATCAGGTATAATTCCACTGTTTAAGATTAGGTTGGGATGAGTTGCTAAGATCCAATCTAGTGTAGTGACAGAGGAGCCGTCCTTACTGGGTCTGGTAGGGTAATTTATTAGCTGGAAAAAGATAAAGAGATTAATTGTTTGGCTCTGAGATTATGAGGAGATGGTGGCCCAGTTGATGTTTACATCGCCAAGGATGAATGTTTCCTTTTTGATGTTGGAAGACAACCATGAGAGAATACCTTCAAGGATGGGGATGTTATCACCAGGGGAATGTAGATGGCAGCTATACATAAAGATTTATGTTTGTTGATTTTTAGGAAGGCTATGGATAGTTCAGCAGGAGAGAATTTAGGAATGGGGTTAGTGTATGGAATGACTGTTAGTGAACTGGAGTAAATTATGGTACCCCTCCTCCTTTCTTATTTGGTCTGTCATTCTGTATGATTTGGTGGTCAGGGGGAAGAATTTCAGTATCTTTGATATGAGGTTTGAGCCAGGGTACTGAGAGAGTTAATATGTTGAGATAATACATTTGTAACACAAGCATCTTATATGACATACAGCTCTAATACATTTGTAACACCAGCATCTTGTATAAATTGGTTTGATATTCATGAATGACATATAATTATTTACAAAATTCCAGATGGCTGTGCTGACAGTACCTCGTTTTGTCACAGTGACCATGGACACTTCTCAGATTGGGTAGGGGGCACTTCCTGGGGAAAACAGTCCAAGGCACATGGTCCCCCGAAGAGGCCAATTTGCATATCAGTGTTCTAGAGATAACAGCAGTGCTCTCAGTGTTGCAGGCCTTCCAAGAGGCTCTCCCTTTAGGGACAATTGTGATTCAAACAAACAATATGTCAGTAGTTTGGTACATCAACAAGCAAAGAGGAACCAGATCCTACCCCTTGTGTTGAGAAGCATTCAGTGTGGCAATGAGTGATCTCATCCAACCTCTTTTTGATAGCAATGCACATTCCGAGAAAGTCCAATGTGACAGCAGACAAATTGAGCAGGTCCATTGTTCTACCTCACGAGTAGTATCTCAACAAGAAAGTGAGAAATATGATTTTCCATAAATGGGGCCAGTCTTGCTGTGATCTTTTTGCATCTCCCCTAAACAACAAGTTCAGCAGCTTCTTTGTCCTGATCTCCCCACCTGGGGAATCATCAAGGGATGCTCTACTTCATGATTGGCCCACTGGTCTTCTTTTTTCCTACCCCCAATACCCTAATTCCCAAATTCCTACAGAAACCTGCCTGGTTGAAGACCAAAGTCATCCTCATTTCTCCTTATTAGGCTTGACAAATTTGTTTCCCCTTTATCTTTCTTTGGCCTCATCTAATTTACCCACCTTGGATTCTGAATAGGGTGGCAAAGTGGTATAGTGGTTAGCATTGTTGCCTCATAGGAAGAGGTTCTCCAGTTTGATTTGTGTCTGGGGTACCTTCTGTGTGGAGTCTACATGTCCTCCCTGCTTTCGCATGGGTTTCCTCTGGGTGCTCCGGTTTCCTCCTGTATTCCAAAGACATGCAGTAGGTGGGCTGGACACTGTAAATTGGCCCTAGGTGTGAGTCTGTGCATGCAGGTGTATATGGTGCACCCTCTGAGCAGGGTTGGGTCTTGGGCTAGCAACCTGAGCCCATAAAACCTGTAACTGGTACAGAAACAAGGAGCACTGAAAGGTGCTCATTGCCAAATGAAGCACATGGTGCATAAATGGAAAAAGAGAGAGAGAGAGCATTCTGAATCCAATTCCAGACCTTCTGTCTCACCTGACTGGCATGATTTACTCGGACATCTCCAACCTCAAGCAAGCTAACAGTGTGGTTTCTCCAATTCCATTAATCGTATGACAATCGATGCTGTCTTCCCCCATCTGTCATATATTTTATCTTCCCATAAGGCTTCTACAAGAAAATTTTATAGAAGTAAATGAAAACAGTTTGTTTCCTGGGCACAACAAAATTGCATTAATCCCTTCTCAGCTTCTGTACAATCCGGTCAAAGGTATATGAATATCTCCCACTTAAGGTAACTGCTCCTGCATAAAATAGTAAACCAATGGAAAAAAATAGAGCAGAAGCCAATGGTCTCATTTATTAAAACCTCATAAGCACTTTCGGGACAAGTCCTTCATCAGATGAACACACATTTTTAAAAAACACAGTAGTATTTAAAGGTAACACCCATTTATATCTGGTGGTTGATCTGCCCCAGCTCAATAATCCATCTCATCTCATTAAGCTCAGTTTTATTCACTACATCCCCACCTCTAATGTTCAAATTTGTCTTTTGTACAACCATAAAACGTTTTGATTTGCGAGGAAGAGTGGGCAAATATTGCCAGGTCAAGATGTGCCATGCTGATAGACTCCTACCCAAGAAGACTGAATACTGTAATTAAATTAAAAGGTGCTTCAACAAAGTATTAGTTTAAGGGTGTGCTCACTTATGCAATTAGCTTATTGTACATTTTTTATTTTTTTATATTTTTTTCCCCATAACAGATTTGTTTGTTTTTCATTTGAATTGTACAGGTTACAGTTCACATTAAAGGTGGGAAATGGTTTGAAATGATTTATTGTGGTCTCATTTTTTATACCACAAAAACCTGGCATTTTAACAGGGGTGTATAAACTTTTTATATCCACTGTATGTGATATAATTAAGCATAACTGGAAGATTCTTTCTACAGATAAAAAGCTAGTTAGTATTGTGGTGAAAGACCTAGCTTTACTTTTAAGCTGAATCAGAATTTGAAAGATTTATTATGTCAATAACATAATTTATGTCAGGTGAAAAGGGTACATTCAACACAGTAGTCAAGGTTGTTTTATTCACCCCAGTACTAAGAAGAGATATGTATTTGAATTGTATGCTGATTGTTGTACTACTAATATTGTCTACTTAGCTCAATGTGGGAATTGTTCAAGTTTCTATATAGGCAAGACTAATTGCAGGTTAAAGGACAGAATTTTGAAACATCTGTCATCTATAAGGTTGAAGGAGGTACATAGTGCTCTGTATCAGCATATTGAACAGAACACTGAACATATGTTTTCTTTTATGGTTGTACAAAAGACAAATTTGAACATTAGAGGTGGGGATGTAATAGATAAAACTGAGTTTAATGAGATGAGATGGAGTATTGAGCTGGGGCAGATCGACCACCAGGTATAAATGGGATTATACCTTTAAAACCAGCTCTCAAAAAACGGAGGGTAAAATACTGAATTTTGATTGGTTGTTTCTATTTTAAACTTGTTTAAATACTACTGTGTTTTTTAAAAATGTGTGTTCATCTGATGAAGGGCTTGTCCCAAAA
The DNA here is from genome assembly GCF_019279795.1 of Protopterus annectens. NCBI lineage: Eukaryota > Metazoa > Chordata > Ceratodontiformes > Protopteridae > Protopterus > Protopterus annectens. The sequence continues at coordinate 545,153,652 of NC_056736.1, forward strand.
GCGCTTATGAGGTTTTATTAAATGTGACTGGATTTATAAGGCCTGTTGGTTCTGCTCCATTTTTTCCATTAGCTCCTGTACAATGTATACTTGAATTTTTGGCAATGGTTTTTAATGAGAGAGCTAGTTTCTCAACTATTACATTTCAGTTAGAAGCAATCTCTGTTTTCATATGGGATATGAAAATTCTTCTTTGGCTTTGTCTAGACTTTGTAAACATTTTTAAAAGGCACACTCCTGCTAAGACCACCTAACCATGGAATTTGAACTTGGTACTGCAAGCCTTGTCTCATTCCTCATTTAAACCAGCAACAAAATGCGATTTTAAGTTCCTGACCTGGAAAACTATCTTTCTAGTGGTCATTACCTCTGCTAGAAGAATTTTAGAACTCCAGGCATTGTCATCAAACCCTCCCTCCTTGATCTTTCATAAGGATAGAGTCACTTTACATACCAATGCGTCTTTCCTTCTTAAGATGGTGTCAGAATCCACTATCAATCAATCCATTAATTTGCCAGTTTTCTTTCCTAAATTTGCAAAGGAATATATGTTGCATTTATTAGCTGTTCACAGACAATTACATTTTTACTTAGGACAAAAGAAGTTAGAAAGACACACCAATTATTTGTATCCTTTGCAGATTCTAAACTGGGCAAATTAGTTGCAAAGGTGACTTTAGCCAGATGGCTGATGGATTGCATATCATTTATTTACAGCAAATTGGGTCTATCCTTAACAAGACCTCTAGTAGCCTGTTCAGCTAGGTCCATGGCTACTTCTTCAGTATTTCTCTCTAGAGCTTCCATAGATGACATATATGCAACTGCAACTAGGTCCATTCCTCATACCTTTATTACTCATTACAAATTGGACCTGATCTCAAGGGGAAGAGCATCTTTTGGCTCAACTGTACTCAGGAATATCCTTCCTTAAAAGTCTGTCCAGTAGTTTAGGTAGCTGGGACTCTGTCCCAGTAGTTGAGGATAGAATGAAAATTGACAACATCAGATAAAAAAGTTATGTACTCACCATAACATCCCATCTGTATTTCCCATTTTAATTCTTCCTCAACGTCCCACTCATCTACCGCTATCCTTTGACTTCTGAAGAACAAGAGACTATAAAGATACCACTGTCCTTAACACTGAGCTCCAGATATGACCTTTCTGTCACAAAAGTTGTAGTGATTCTTTCTACTTTATGTAAGACAGCAAACAAGATCTGAGGTATGTTAGAGGTTAGTGCATTATGGGTAAGGGAGGAGTTTAAGAGTTTTTGGTGGCCACAAGCCTTAGTAACGGCCAAGTCAGATCCCAACAGTTGAGGATGAATGAAAATGGGCAACACAGATGGAATGTTATGGTAAGTACATAACTTTTTTTTTATTTTCCTAACATCCAAACTCTTTATTCTTATTGCCTTTCATTGAAAAGAATACCATTTATTAGGAAGTACTTTAAAACAAGTCTTGCAGACAAACACTGTACTGTGTTAGGAAGTAATATGCAGTCCAATGAGAGAATTTCTGCTGTGTGTACCTAAATACTTTCATGCTGATTTATAGGAAACATCAAGGTACATTCAAATGGTAGGACGTAGCAGTCCATGGTAGTATGAACGACTAAAGTTTTTGATACCACCCTTGATCATTTTCCAAAAAATATGCACCATATTTGTGTTGATCCACTGTAAATAATCATATCTCAGTGTAAGTATTCAAATATAAAACATCAAAACCTTGGGAGGGCTCCAGCCAAAATAACAACACTTCAAAAGTCACAATTTTTTTTTTTTTTTGCAGGAGGCAAGCTCCCAGTATACCCTGTCACAGGGGCAAGATCCCACACCCCTGAACTATATATATATATATATATATATATATAGAGAGAGAGAGAGCGAGAGAGAGACAGCGAGAGATAGAGAAAGAGAGATAGATATATAAATATAAATACAGATATAGATATAAATATATATCAACTCAAAGAACACACAAACCTGGAAAAGAAGGAGAAAGTGAGAACAGTGAAATACTCACCTTCTCGCTCTTCTCTGAGTCTAGCTATCACAACAGGATGGCTGCAATGTTTCAGATGTGATACCTGGGTGCCAGTCAGCTTAATGACAGCTGTTTTCGCATTATTGTTATTAACCAAACCTGTTGCTATTTACTTTCATTTTTCAGATGCACCATTGTAAGCCATTCAGTTTACATATGTGGTATGCCCCCCGTCCACTGCAGTTTTGTGATCTTAGACTAAACAGTCATGGCTGAACCACTTACCATTGCTTCAGTAAACCGAAGTGAAGACTTAGAAAATCAATTTTAATTCTTCCTAGCCAGCTGGAATAATATCCTCTGAGTCATCTGTATACAGGTGCCCTGGGACTGTGACTGCTCAATATTTTAACCAAATTCATAGGTAGGCACATTGCTTTCATTTCTTTCTTTTTTTTTCTTAAATGTAGAAGGAAGGCAGTATTCAAACAAGAAATTGCCCAAGGGAGTGTGTGTGTGTGTGTGTGTGTGTGTGTGTGTGTGTGTGTGTGTGTGTGTGTCTGTGTGTCTGTGTGTGTGTGTGTGTGTGTGTGTGTGTGTGTGTGTGTGTGTGTGTGTGTGTGTGTGTGTGTGTGTGTGTGTGTGTGTATGTGTGTGATGTGTGTGTTGTGGTGTGTGCACTTGAGTGCATGTTGGAGTGTGTGTGTGTCGTGTTAAATATAATAATGTGAAATTTGAATCTTTGCATATTTGATATGAATTTTATATGGTCCTGATCCATGCCCTGTGTTTAATATCAGACAGGATCCAAAATCCTGATGAATCATGAAGAATATGATAATAAGCATAGCCCTGCTTCTGATATAGCTCCATCCCTTTCCAGTTAACTTCTTCCATTCATCTGCTGCACAAACCTCATCTTACTTTGAAATCATCAGCTCCCTCTGCTTCTGGAACAACAGTACCATAACATTTTTCCTTTCATTTCTTCCTAGGAAAAGACTGAGAATCCAAGCACCTGAAATACTATAGCTTATTACAAGTGATCACTGAAAACATGAGTTACTCAAAATACAGAAAAGATCATGTTCCCTTCCCCAAAAATTAAGAGCTACTACAATTTTGCTGGATCATTACAGATAGTAGGTGTTCCTCATATTGATTCAACAGGATATTGTTATTGCAATATAATATTTTGGATAATTGCTTAAGCCAGAAATGGGTAACGACTCCAGTTATAATGAATGCTTGATAGTAGCTGTCACAGATACTGTGAGCCTGTTTTTAGTTGTTGTGAGTTTCAGAAAAGTAAAAGAAATTCCATCAAAACTTGTGGTATAACATTATCACAGCAACCAAAGGAAATAAAAATAAAATGAGATTACTTGAAAAATACCTTATAGAATGTCCATAGCAATCAACAGTTGCTACAGGCAACTTGCGTTAGGAATTTAACATTTGTCATTATTTTGGTGGGTAAGTACAGGAAGCTTCAACAGGACTCTTCAGTTTTGGCCAGCATATTTTCTGGCTCCTTAAATAGGGTGAGTAAAGTGCAAGAATTCTAAAAATATGTTGATCCAATTGCTCACTAACTGAACTATTATTTTTACTGACTTTTTTACAAGGTTTCATTTAGCACAGTCTACTATGCAGTTCCTCTGTTCCTCACCTTTTCATAGCAGAATCCTTCATAATTACTACACTTCCACTGCCACCTTGTGGTCACGCACTTCTGTCTTTCTCCATATACCCGCCCATTTACTTCCTCCCCCTATTGTGTTCTTCTTGTATTCCCCATCCTTCCCTATCATATCCTCTGAAGCCTTAACCTCGTGATGTGCTGCATTCATATGTCTATTCAAACCCTTAGCTTCTCACCAACCTTTCCTTTTATGCCTCACCATGCCAGTATTCATAAGTTCCTCCCCTGTTACATCCACCTTGCCTCCTTTTATTATCTGTATGCAAATATAATATCAAGAATTCCTATAGGTTTGTATTGCGCTGGAACTGCACATTCAAATGAAAAAAAAATGCATTGTAAGTTGTGCAGTTAAAATCCAAAGCATTGAGATTCATCTAGTCCAAGGAAATGGATCAAGGTGGAACTAATGCAATGTGTGCAGTCTGGCTGTGTTACTGTATTAGCAGTGCCACTATTCGTTATTCTGACTTACCCATTTCTGCTGTAACAACCTTCCTGAATTATAAAGGGTAGGGGAGAAATTAAGCCTGCTTCAGCTGGTAGCAGATTCCTAGTATATTAACCTTTTGAGTCTGTTTATGGCTTTTTTTTTCTTCCCCACTAAATTCAGACGGGTCTATATTAGATCATCTAAATGGCAGAATGTCGAATGATCGAATATCGAACCCAATATCACAAACGATGAAAACAGCGAAGCTGCACAAAACCGAACTCTTTCCTAGGGAAAGAATTCGGTTGGTCGTTGTTGTGGCTTCGCTGTTTTCAGCAATGTGGTGGAAAGTTACGGGTTGGGTTAAGGTAAGTCTGTGTGCAGACATTCGGGTTAGGGCATGGGTTGGGTGAGTTAGGGTTAGGGTGCAGGTCAGGTAAGTGTGCTATTGTGACAGAATTTGGGGTTAGGGGCAGGTTAAGTGAGTTAGGGTTAGAGCGCAGGTGAGGTGAGTGTGCGATAGTGAGAATTTGGGGTTAGGGGCAGGTTAAGTGAGTCAGGGTTAGGGTGCGGGTGAGGTAAGTGTGCGATAGTGATGGACCTTAGGGTTAGGGTCTAGGTTAAGGTAAGTGGATAGATACTAGTGTATGTGCAGTGTAGTGTAGGGTTAGATGTAACTCTTAAATGTATGTGTGTGGATTGCTGATTTTTAGTGTGCTTCTGGTGTGTGTCTGTTTCTCAAAACAGCAAATTATTTCCCTGGGAAAAAACACTGTTTTGAGGTTTTGATATTGTTAGGATTTGGGTTTTGTAGTTTGACGTTACGGCATTCGATAATGAGCCGTTTAGATGATCTTATATAGACCCAATTCAGACCATTAAAAATGCTTAACCTCAGATGCCAGAAATAGACAATGCTCTGTTTCTTCAGTATTTTCAATTTATCACAGCTGAAATAGTTGGGTGTTTCCTCACATGTCCAGTCCTGTTTTACTTACTTTTTATATGAATGCATCGATCGTGAAGGAGATATAGCACACTACTAGACGTCACCGTGACTATGTCCGCATTGACTGTTTCTCACCAAGAAGTATTTTACCCTTTAAGATTTTCATCTCTTATAAATAAATTAGCTGTGAAACAAAATGTGTTGTAAATGAGTGCGCTCACGAAAGAGTTTCCAGCTTCCTGTTCTTTGTATGTTCCCACCCATACCTAATAGATTTCTAGTAATGATAATGTGGTAGCTTTGTAGAAAAAAAATACTCACCATATAATTAGAAATGTTAAGCTGAGTACATTTTTATCCACTGTAGCACATTATTAGTTAAATACCACAATGTCTTATTTGGACAAAATTTACATGACCTACAGAAAACTGGTAAATCAGCAATAACAAAAGTACAGCAAATGTAATTGCTTGACATTTGATGAGTTCTAGGCTCCTCACAAATGCTCAGAACTATTTTTAAGGACAAATATACCAATTATTTCCTCAAATTTACAACACTGAAATCATATGCTGCCACATTTTAAATATGTTTATATTCTTTGTATGAAAGGTAGTTCATATGGTAAACAAAATAATGTTAGCTCAATAAAGTAAAACATAATTTTACAAGTGTTTTAAACACAAAGAAACAATGATACACTTACCACCATTTTTCATATCACCTCATATTGGTTCTTATTTACCACCCATCTTTGAAATACATTCTTATATCGCCATATCTGTCACTCCTCCTTCGATTATCTTTCATGCCCCCATTTCTTCTACACCCTTTTTGCAGTCTCAGAAGTATACTGTGCCATCACTGCCCTCATGTGTGTAGTATTCCCGGTTTACTTGACTAGTAACTTCACTATTCATTGTTCTCTTTCTCCTCTGGACCAGCTCCTCCTTATCCACTTCATTAGCCTTTCCAGACATGTCACATTACCTCTGACTAAATCAATTTCCAACTCTTTGTTACTGGTCAGGAACAAAGATGCAAAAATGTCCTGCTGAGTACAAGCATCTGTGGGCACAAGGCTGTAAGCCATTAAAAACTCAAAAATATTTTATACAGGAAGCAAACCAGTGGTGGCTGATGACTTCAAATCACAGGGGGGCTGCAGGAGACGCTGAATGGGCGGGGTCAAAGGGAAGGGGTGTGGTCAACCATAAAGGGGAGGAGCTATGCACAAAACCACAAAAAAACTAACTTTAATTAAATACGCTGCCCTGGGTGGCAAACCATCATTATGAAAGTCCAATCAAGACAAAAATAAGTGTAGAAGAATAAAAATATTTCAATGCATTGGCTGCATGACAGCTTACTTAATATCTAGATGGAAACAAAAGGTTGTGAGGCATGAAAAATAAATTACTTTTAAATACATTACTGGAATGCCAGTCAAAATCAAGTATAAGAAAAACCAGAAGCACTCAACTCAAACCACTTCTCCTTGCACTGCAGTTCTAATTATAATATATTCAGCTTTATTAAAGTACCAAGCAACATGCTGAAAGTAGAAATCTATGTGATGCCCCACTTGTAAAAATGTTTCTTATCCAAAAAGACCTGCTGCCTGACAACTTGTTTCATGGGAAAACATGATAAAAGTAAAAATGAAAAGCAAACAAGAAACAAGCTCAAGATACATTGCTTAAAGGATTACTGTACAGGTTATGGACCACACATGATTGGCATTCTGTTTAGTTTACGGGTAAAGCCTGTAGAGATGACTGGAAGTCTCCAACAAGTGTAATGAGCTTTTTAAAATAATGGAATCCTGTCCTTTAATACCCAAGGCTTATACATTATCTAGTCAAGTATTCTCTGCATGGCAACAACAGAAAGGCTTTCAATGTTGGCAATTCTTTAACAGTATGCTTATTAAAGCTTACTTGCATCTTACGATGTCAGACAAGCTTACCTTATGGTCATTAAAGCATTGCTACTTAAACACAGAGCAACAGGCACTTTGAGTAATAAGCATAAATCAACAGTACAAAAATATGACAGAAACCAGACCATTCTGCAAAATCAAGGACAGATGAAAAGCCACTGTAGTACTTATGCAGTGTGTCCTCCCCATCCAAGGTAGATACAACTACTCCTTGCCTTGCTTGGACACATCCAGAGTCACTACATGGGGGAGTGGGGTGCAACAAGCATGTCACAATTTGAAATCTCTCTGGCTGACTGTGATGGCCCTGACACATTTGTCATACCTCTCAACTTCAAGAGCAAGAAATCTGGACAAAGCCATACACAGAAGTGGGACAAAGGCACAACAATAAGGACAATTTTTAAATATTGCTCTAATAAACTTAGAAAGATAATAGAATAGGTCTTGCATTAGTATGAATTTTCTGAAGGGTATAAAATCTGAAACTCAAATGTCTGTCATTTTCTAACTTCAGTCTTTAGTGATTTGTCACTAATTTGCCAAAAACACAATTTTATGAAAAATGGACCAAAATGTGATGCAAAAATATAAAATAGACACACAACACAGCTTCTACCTGTCAAAGAAGGGACACTTTAATATTAGTACTGCTACCTTGAGCAGCTGACAAAATAAAAGAATCTACATGCATTTCAAGTAATCTATAACTTTGATTATTACAGTTATTTCTTAATTGTAAACCCTCCATGTTTTCTTCCAAAATTGCTATTTTTGGAGGGATTATTAGGGGAAGAGCAACATTTTGAGCCAAAATTGGGGACAGTTGAGAGGTTGGCTATGCCTAATTCTATAAAGCAATTTATTTGCATGTACCTCTCAACCTGTTAATGCAGTAAATCTGAACAAGGCCAAATATATTGGGGGCACATATAAACAGTACTAAAAATTGCTCTTGTATAAATTGAGACAGTTGATAGAACGGCTCTTACTTTAACATGCATTTTTATGAAGGTTATGAAGTCTGAAACTTATTATTTAGTGACTTCTGGCAAATCATTTAGGAATTAAAACTACAAATTTTATGAACAACAAACCAAAAATAAGAAGCAAAAATCTATTCATTCTTTGAAAATCTGGACAGTTGGGAGGTATAGTTCAGCTGGGCCTGTCTGAGTTTGCTGCCCTTCCCCCCCCTGACAAAATAATGGTTGAACTGGAGCCTCTGCAGCCATTCCAATTAACCATTACTTGGCTATTTCACTCCATTTACCATAAACACTAATGTGCATACTGCTTTACTTCAATGATTGGACTTCATTTGAAAGTTTTATTTTGTATTTTACAGCACGAACATTAAGTCATCTGTTAAACAAAGCAATGCAGTCTCACAATGAAAACTTAGCATTAAAACTTCTCTGCCCTTGAAACTCACATTCATTGAAACAGCATTGAAACCCACATTCAAAGAAAATACATTTTGCCAGTGGCAGATAAAGATTAATTTTGGGCTTTTTTCGAATCATAGGCCCCTTGCATATGAAACATACATGTGCTCTTTGATACACCTTCCTCATTGTACTAAAATTATATTCCTTGTACAATACAGTACACTTGTTAGAGGGTGTTTTAAATTTGTTTTGAACATTTTTCCAGTAAGCAATGAAACAAAACATATGCACCCATAATGGCAAAACTGCCCAGTTGAGAACATTTATCATAAAAAGTCTACTCAGACTTCCACAGTCCACCATTATTAGTAAATATACACAATTCTACAGTCCACCATTATTAGTAAATATGCACAATTCCACAGTCCACCATTATTAGTAAATATGCACAATTCTACAGTCCACCATTATCAGTAAATATGCACAATTCTACAGTGCACCTTTATCAGTAAATATGCACAATTCTACAGTCCATATTCAGTGAATTCAGTTCTTGCCATAGCTGTCAACCTTAGCACAAAAACCTGGGCCGAAGCCAATAATGGGGAATACAGTCCCAAAAATAGGGACAAATTTAAAATATTCATCTTATAAACTTAGAAAATTGCTAGAAAAAAAGGTTGTGCTACTATGTATTCTGAAGAACATGAACTTTGAAATTCAAATGCCGGTCAATTTTACTGCGGACAGAACAAAAACAATTTTCAGCAGAGGCGAGGATTAATACTGCAGACATGTCTTTGTAAAATGGCAGGGCATCAGAGCAAATCCACACAAACACAGAGAGGAGATGCAGACTGCACACAGAAGCCACCCCAACCAAGAATCAAACCAGAAAACCTATAGCTGTGAGACAACAATACTACCACTGCACCATCAAATCTGCAAGGGATTAAACATTCAGAAACCTGAAGTCTGAAATTCAAATGCCTGTCAATTTTACTGCGGACAGAACAAAAACAATTTTCAGCAGAGATGCAGGGATTAATACTGCAGACACGTCTTTGTAAAATGGCAGGGCACCAGAGCAAATCCACACAAATACAGGGAGGAGATGCAGACAGAAGCCACCCCAACCAAGAATCAAACCAGAAAACCTATAGTTGTGAGGTAACAATACTATCACTGCACCATCAATTATACAAGGAATTAAACATTCAGAAACCTGAAGTCTGAAATTCAAATGCCTGTCAATTTTACTGCGGACAGAACAAAAACAATTTTCAGCAGAGGCAGGGATTAAAACTGCAGACACATCTTTGTAAAATGGCAGGGCACCAGAGCAAATCCACACAAACACAGGCAGGAGATGCAGACTCCAAACAGAAGCCACCCCAACCAAGAATCAAACCAGAAAACCTATAGCTGTGAGGCAACAATACTACCACCGCACCATCGATTATGCAAGGAATTAAACATTCAGAAACATGAAGTCTGAAATTCAAATGCCTGTCAATTTTACTGCGGACAGAACAAAACCAATTTTCAGCAGGGATTAAAACTGCAGACACGTCTTTGTAAAATGGCAGGGCACCAGAGCAAATCCACACAAACACATGGAGGAGATGCAGACTCCACACAGAAGCCACCCCAACTAAGAATCAAACCAGAAAACCTATAGCTGTGAGGCAACAATACTACCACTGCACCATCAAATACAAGGAATTAAACATTCAGAAACCCTTAAGTCTGAAATTCAAATGCCTGTCAATTTTATATAACATTTTTAAATCAGGACAGTCTGACTTGGAACAAATAAACAATTTTCAGCAGAGGCCCAGGAAGAAATAATGCAGACATGTCTTTGTAACATGGGAGGGCACAAAAGCAAACCCACACAAACACAGGGAGAAGATACAGACCCCACAAAGAAGGAATCCCAGCCAAGAATCAAACCCAAGAACCTACAGCTGTGAGGCAACAATGCTACTACTACACCATCAAATATCAAGCATTGCGACATTTACAAACCACAGATATTATGAGGAACAGATCAGATCGAATATGAGGTAAAAATCTGAAATTTTTTTACAAATGGTGGTGGGTAGGGAACTCAAGTCTTTAACACCTGCATACAGGGTACAGGGTTTTTAAAAAAATATTTTTTTTATTTTTCATTTTTTTTTTCTTTCTTTTTTTATTTTTGAGGGGGCTGCAGTCCGGCAGCCCTATGCCACGAGCCGCCCCTGAAGCAAACACCCCAAATCCCTCATGGGTGGGGGGGTTGCTGCTCTCCCCACATTCCCCTGTTAAATTATTTAAATATCTCAGAGGTTGCATTCTGACAAAGAAGAGAGAAATACTTGGATTTTGTGAAGCTTGCATATTTGTATTTTTGCACTGTGCTGCAAATCTTCAACCCCTAGTTGCCATATATACATCTTTCTATTCCCCACCTTTATGCCAGACTTCACTTTCCTTAAGTATTTTCATTACTGCCGTCTTCCACTCTGACTCATACCCTTGTAATCCTCTTGCCCCCTCTTCCATACACCTTTCCCAGGGAACGTTGCACTAACTACCTATGTCTTTTTCATTAACTCTTTCCACCCCAATCCCCTGTACTGGCTTCTGTACCTGCTTGTATCTAAACCTGCCTCCTTCCTTAAAGCATGCTTTCTACCAGTACTTCAGAAAGTGTCACTTTATCTTATTCACCCTTTGAACATATTGTCTGTCCTTATAGTATCCTTCCTTTCCCACTCATCTACCTTAAGAAGTTTCTTCCACTTTATCCCCTTTTCGTTATTTCACAAGTTGTTCTTTTCACCTGCATTCACCCAGTTATTTTATCCTGCATTCCTACATTTTCCTTTCCTCCTCCATCTTCCTCTTACATGATATAATACACGTCTATCATACTTTGTTGCCTGAAATCACTCAGCTCACCCTCTAGCTATCTCTTTATTTTTCCTGTCATCATCTGTACCACAGTTATTGCCATGACAAATCACCAAAAACCTTTTTGATCACAGCCTCATGATCTGCAGGTAGCATTGCTCCCTCACTATTAATCTGGTTGTTTTCTTCTTCCATACAAACTTGTCACAGTATTTCGGCCAGATTCCAAAAGAGTTACCATCAGTGCAAGTGACTTACTTCATTGCAAAGCTTATCTGTAAATGGGCTTATACTGGGGGCCAGATTCCAAAACACCTGCTTTCAGCCTGCTGGGGCCACTTAGGCTGAGAGAAAGTATTTTGTAATTGGGCCCTTTATGTTTTCCTCACCAAGCCTGCCTATGGGGAAAGTAAAATATGCCTCCAGGTATGAAAAATTAATTGTAGCAACGGCAACATTTTCACAGCTGCTTGTGTTCATTATGTAGACTCCACCTCCCTAAGCATCCATGCAATCACTTCATAATGTTCTAAGCCACTGCCTCTGTTTTCTGTCTCACCACCCCTCTTTTCATAGGACTATCTTTATTATCAGTTTCCTTGAACTGTTTGTTGGGCTGCATCTTGTTTTGTTCTGTTGCTCTGTGTCATGCTTGGGTCTATATCAGTTCATCGAACATTCTATTTATTTACTTCCTACTCATCAAACTCAGTTTAGTGAAAGCTCACTTTAATGAACAATCGTTTCAGTGAATTTTCCAACAGGGAAAGAAACTAGTGGGACAGCTAGCAACTGTACTGAACACTACAAAATTTTAAACTCAGCAAAGTGGACGGCTTCAACCCTCACACACCCCAATGTGGGGGCTGTGCCCCCCAACTAAATATACCAACTCTGAAATCTCACTACAGTGGGGAAAAGGGCAAATTTCCAATGATGGCCAACTACTTCCTTTCCCTGTGAGAAAATTTGCTAAAGTGAGTTTGATGAATAGGGATTTGATAAATAGAGTGTTCAATGAAGTGATATAGAACCATCATGCTCTGCATCTCCTATCCTGGGTGGTGGAAGAAAATTCATCCAGAGGAATCTTAGCGAGCTCTCTGTCCAAGCTTTTCAGTACTCACTTCAGTTACCAAGTTCTGTTTTTGAGCTAGCCAAACTGTGTTGCCTTTCTTTTGAATAGTTCATTTTATTATTTCATGCACTTTGTTAGTAACTCATATTTCTTTTAAAAGTTTAAAAATACATTTACTATCTTATTGTACTAATATGAAGCTACTCTAAGACTAAGGATGGTAAACTTGTTTGTTCCTCATATGCATATTTATATCATTGCAAGGGTAAACATATGTGCTTTAAAAAGATGAAGATAGAAATGCATTAACTTCTCCAATGCCTTCAAACAAGAATTTAGGCATATGTTTTTGAAAAAGGCTGAAAGCTGTATACATCTTGAGATACAGCTCTTTGTCCCCTTTTAGGTAAGCATTCCTGTTGCTTCACTGAAAGCAACTTTGTCAAATGTAAAAGTATGGAAGTACGTTTGCTGAAATTACTTTGACAATGGAGTTTGCCTCTTACGCACTGCTGTGTGACCTTGGAGCTTGTAAGTATAGGTTTGGAGTATGTAGAGATGTTCCCCCACATGTGGGGTACCGGGAAGTTCCATTCCTGCAAAAACAGATTTCTTGAATGTTCAACAGAGCTAGTTTTGGTGAATATTTGTTCGTTTTTTTTGTGTGCCAAAACTGCCTTTGGATGTTGGCATGAAACTTAGGGTAAATAGAAAATTTCATTCATAGTTTACCTAAATTGTGTTTTGAGTTTAAAGACCATTTAGAAATGCATAGTCCTTCATATTATAGCAAACATTTTCTTGTACCCATCCATTCATGTAGAACGGACTTCAACAGAAATAATGACTTGGCACATCTAATACATAAAGGCTATTTATTCCATATCCTTGGTTAGAATCACTTTTGAGATATGTCAGTCACTGCTGGTAGTTTTATTTTTTTAAACCATCTTTATTAGCCACTTTGAATGGTTGTCTATAACAAGATACAGTTATATCCAAAATACAAAAATGGGATATGATTTTAGCAGAACTTATACATGTAACTTCTAACAATATAGCTTTTATTCTCGCAGAGAACATTAAACTTCTTGTGCCTTAAGGCCACCCTAGCATTAGTCATAAGTTTGTGCCACATGGCAGTTCATTTGGGGCAAATTCAAACCATGCATATATAATCCACCCCTTCTTTTCAGTACCTCCAATATTTCTCCCTTTGAGGATGTGAGTTTTTGCTATAACTATTTGGTGTCCTCAGCCAGTTATGAAGTTACTTCTAAAATTTATTTGAGAGGGGCATTACCATTCAAAGCTTGTAAACTACTCACCCATTCTTTTGGGCTAATATTGTTTGAAGGAATCTGTCACATTTTTGTTTAAGTGTAAATGTCACTTCCTTTGGGGGATCTACTTCCAAGCAGTAAAGGAATTTAAGTGTCAACGTTTGTGTTTATCTTGCTCATCCATCTATCCTCTCCACCTGACCTAGATTCCCAGTCTGCGGGGTTACAATGCTTCTAATCTGCAGATATTGCCACCAATGCATATCAGCTTCACAGTATTTTTTTTTTGCAGGTCTGTTGGGGGAGAAACTGTTGAGTATTACTATTCATTAAAAATTTGACATAATTTATACCTGCTAGTATCCAACTGTGCCATCCTACCATCTTTTTACTATGGTAAGGTTGAAGTGGGTTACGTTGAACCCACTTCAGTCAAAGTCTGGAGACCGAACAGCAACAATGTCGAACCTGACATTGTCGAATTACAAATCTCATCCCTATCTCGACCCATGTTAAAGCCCGTTAGGAGGTCGAAGTTGAGTCGTATTTTGACAATGTCAGAATTCGACATTGTCGTTTTCACGGATGTGGGTCGATGATCCCATCATTCGATGGGGTCCGGTTTGACCTTACCATAGTAAACTCTACAACCAGAATAGTCATATACGTTCCTGAACTGTGCATTCTCCGAGAGTGGTACCATTCATCCATTCCTCCAAGTCCCACATTTTTCATGATGGGGTTTTATTAAAGAAAAATTTAGCCCTACTTCTCAGGAAAATCTCGGGTAATATCCACATCACAGGAGGGGATTCCCTTGCATTCTGAAAAAATATCCAGGGAATGGCACCTTATAGGTGAATAAAATCCAAAAATCACCTACATTGTTTTTACCCAGAAAAGTTTTCTCCTATTTATATATTCCAAAGTTTTGTAACAGCTTTTAACACTTTGGAATGAACAGTGAAAAGGTAACATTGGGGAGATGCCTTAGAAGAAATATAATTTAGGAAGTAAAAACATTTTGATGGATTACAGCTTATGAAAGAAGGGGAGTTTCTGATTACACACATGAACAACCTACAGCTGAATAGCAGGTAGAAGAGGGTTTCTGTTGCTGTTATTTTTCCCGTATCCAGCACAATATCAATTTCTATATATCTGCATGTCTTGACTACTTGTAAGAGAGAGCTATTATTGTTATTTAAATGCTTAAAGGTGTATATTAAAATAGATAATCACTGTATAGGCAATTTCCTTAACTGTATTTATTATTAGTTTGACATTCTCTGTGGGATCCTTTATCTAAAACACACAGTCATCTGTGCACCATGTAGTTAAGAAATTGGCAGAGTTGGTAACTGTGATTCCCCTTTGTCTATGACTTAGATGTAAAATAGTATACATAGCAAAGGCAAATAAAACAAACAGGTGAGGGGAAAGTGGGCAGTCCTGTCCTGTACCACGTTTTGCTTCCACTGGACCTGATAGAACTTCGTTTGGGAAAGTCTGTGCAGCTGGGTTGACGTGTAGTAAATGACTATACTGAAAAAATTCTACAGGAAAGCCAATGGTTTCCATACATGCCTATATTAAATTCCATTGGTAAGAATTCATTGACATCTACTAAAAACACAGCTCAAGACATGGATATCTTACAATACAATTCCTGTGTATGGAGCCATAGTCTATGCAAATCTGGACCTCCTTTTCTGTCTTTAATAAATTCCAGATGGTTGGGTCCCACTAGACTAGGAATAATGTTATATAATCTGTTTGACACTACTTTGGCATAAATTTTTGAATTGACCTGCAGTAAGGAAATGGGCCTATAACTACTGGGGCCAAGTGGGTCTTTATAGGTTGCTAGGTATACACTCGGCTAATGACCACTATGGCTTTTGTAAGCTTAGCCATGCAACCCAACCCAATTGTGTCCTTGTGTATTATGAGCATTTATTATGAGGGGATATATTAGTTAGGAAGTTTCTGGAGACTCTTTTTAGTTTGGGCATTACTATCTGCCTGTGTCTATCACAGACATGGGGTCCAGATCCAGGGTGAATTTCCAGTTTCCTATCCATCGGTCAAGGTTACACTTAAATAGGGTTAGGGATGGATTCTGTTTCAAATGGATGGGGGGCCTGTTCCATAGCATGGAGATCCTCTGAGACACATATCTACCTCACCAACATATCTTGTTAGGTTTTGGCAATATAATTACTTCAGCTCTTGTGGCCTCTGAAAGAAAATTGCCATGTGTAATACTAAGCTTGAATAATTTTAATAATGGCATGATAAAACTAGATTTGAATTCTTTATAAAAGTCTGTTGTGAGTCTATCCATCCTAGGGTCTTTTCCCCTTGGTAAATCATTAATTGCTGCTTCAATTTCTGTCATACTCAGAGACTTTTTTAAGGTTTCAATATTTCGGGCTGAGTCTCTTGGGAATTTAAATTTATGTATTCAAACACTTCTGCTATCTGTCTTTCTCCTTCCATTGTTGCTTCCTGTTTATAGCCATTGGTAAGCTTTGATTTTATGCCTTTGGGATCTGTAATTACTTCTCCTTTTGGGATCTTTACCATGCAAATACTGATATTTCTTTTACCTTTTTTGTGATGTAAAGCTTTTGCCCATGTGTATGATTTAATTTGTTCCCACTTGTCTTCTGTTTCTTTGTACAGGATATCCACATATTCTTTTTAAAGGATTTGACCTTCTGACAGATTGCCTTCTTATTCACTCCTAGTATATTCAGTGAGGCTTCTTTATTGCAAATGCCATTATTAATTTCCTTGAGATTATTTTTAATAGATCTGTGTTTATGTTTATCTCATCCTCTACCCCAGTGGCATTTTGGTTTATCTGCAAAGTAGCCCAGTACTGGCCAGTTTCAAAAGATCAGACTCCTCTTCCTCACTTTTCCTGTGACAGCTAATTAACTGAACATATCCTGAGATGGAAACTGTCAACTGTCTAAAGAAGTGATTGTTCAGTCTTTTTCTGCCATCTGAAGAAGAAAGTTTTCTGACTCTTCACAGGATCCAGTGCTGATTTTTTTCCAGCTTACTCCTCATATAAGCCCCATTTGGGAATCCACTTCCTCTCATTTTATTATTAGATTCACTATTCTCTTCCTGTTTTTATAGGTTCATAGGTTCATAGGTAGGTACTAGGCTATCTGCCCGAGGGCATTTATAAGCCTAGCCAGAGTGTGTTGGCTTTCACCGCCCCATTGATTAATTAACTGAGCCTCTGTCAAGCAGAGCCAATGAAGTGATCCCAGGGGTGTACTTTCTGTTACCCATCCTCTCATCAAGGCTTCTCTTGAAGAGTGTTAGTGAGGGGCTCTGCCTAATGTAGTTAGGAATTTTGTTCCAAAGCATGGGGAGTCTCTGTGACAGGAATCTATCCCTCCAGCATGTTCTATTTATTGTTGTGGTGAGGTTTAGCTCACTAGAGCACGTGGCTCGCAGTGACTAGGATTTCTTTAGGTGGAGCATGTGCATCAATTCTGAGATGGACATGGCTTTGTAAGTCAGGCAGAGATCACCTCTGAGTAAGCGATATGCCACTGATTACAGCCGGTGTTTTTTCAGTCAGGCTGCATAGGACATATGTTTGAGGCCAGTAATCCTCTTGGTGAGGTGCTTTTGTGGTCTTTCAAGCTGTTGGAAGTGTCTTGTGAGGTACATCCTAAATGGCGCATTTTACTCTATGATGGGTCTGATGAGTGATGAGTAGAGGGGCACTATAACCTCTTTATTTCTAGATGTGAACCCCTTAGTAATTAGATGGGCCACATAGAAGGATTGCCTAACTACTTTGGCAATATGATTGTCACAGGAGAGCTTACTATCTACCTGGGTCCCCAGATCTCTTATTACCTCTTCTGTATTAAGGGGGCTGCCACTTATGTGGTAATTCATGGGTGTTTTGTTTTTCCCAAATGGGATGACTATGTATTTTTTGGCATTTAGCTTGAGGCCATGACTTTGACACCAGGTGTCTGTCTCAGTAAGACCTTTTTGGAGGATGTCTGTGTCAGCCGGAGAGTCAATTATGGCTCCCAGTTTGCAGTCATCGGCGAACTTGGTTAACCATAGTCCTCCTGTGTTTGCCTGTACTTCTGAGAAATATATGCCGAAGAGTAGGGGTCCCAGAACTGAGCCTTGCGGGACACCACTTGTGACTGATTTAGAGTCAGACATGGAGCCCGCTATTCTTACCGTGTGAGTTCTGTCTGTAAGCCAGTTGGCAACCCATCTTGTGACATAGGGGTTTATGTTCAGGCTGGTGAGTTTTTGTATAATACCAGAGTGAGGAATGGTGTCGAACGCCTTGGCGAGCTCAAGTTAGGCTGTGTAAACCACCTTTCCCTCGTCTATGGCCTTGGTAACTGTGTCAAAGAAGTCAACCAGGTTTAGTAGGCATGATCTGTCCTTTACAAAGCCAAACTGTGTTGGGTCAAGTGTTTGGAGGTTCCCAATGTCTTTGTTAATGAGTTCCATGAGGATGCGCTCCATAGCCTTGACCAGGCTAGTCAGGCTTATGGGGCGATATAGTTACCAGGGTCAGTTGTGGCTCCTCCTTTGTGGAGTGGAATAACCATTGCTGTGCGCCATTCTATGGGTACGTAGCCTGTGGAGAGGCTGAGGATGAACAGCGTGTTTAGGTGGGGGGTTAGTTCGTTCTGTAATTCATGCAAGATGCAGCCTGGGACACCATCTGGCCCCATTAATGCTGTGTTTTTGGCTTTTGAAAGGGCTGTTTTCACCTGTGCTTCTATGATTTCTGGGACACTACACTTTTCCGGTATTGTTGTGGGCCCTTTTGAAGGTGAGAGGGAGGTGAAGTTTGCACTGAATCTATCTGCCAGTATGTTTGCAATATCAGTAGGTTCAGTATATTTTGTGCTATTTTGCACTATCTCAGAGCATATCTGCGAGTTGCCACTTAGATTCTTGACATAGCTAAAGAAGGCTTTGTGGTTATCTTTCGAATCCTTGGTCATTTTTCTTTCGAAGTTAGCCTTGGATGATTTTATGAGGGACCTTAGTTTCTTACTGATACTGATCAGGGATGTCTTTCCTTCTTGGGATTTGCTTTTTTTTTCTGAACTAGTTTCCTCCTTTTGTTGTATAACCTGTTTATGGCAGGGGTCCACCAGACTGGTTTCCTTCTCTTAGGGGAGTGAGTCTTGGTTTTGCTAGGGATGGCACGATCCATGCATCCTTGTAGGTGCTCATACAGTGCAATTGTAAAGGATTCTGCATCTTGGGCAGTGTTATCCTTTAGCATGGGGGCTGTGAAACTTACCACCTCTGCCTTAAGTAAGGTAAAGTCTGCTTTAGAAAAGTTTTTCACTGTGGTTTCCTTGGTTGGGGGTGGTGGTGGGGTGTGGACATCCAGGGTGATTAGTTTATGG
Organism: Protopterus annectens; assembly: GCF_019279795.1. NCBI lineage: Eukaryota > Metazoa > Chordata > Ceratodontiformes > Protopteridae > Protopterus > Protopterus annectens. Next base: position 545,172,764 of record NC_056736.1, read on the forward strand.
TCTGATCTAACCAGTGACGGGTTGACCTCTGGTACGGAGCACCTGTCGCCCATGTTGGTGATGACCAGGTCCAATATGTTGTGGCCTCTGATATGTTTGTTTTAAAAATATTTATTTTCATATTTTATTTCTGTCAGTGTTTACAGTTATTCCTGTGGGAATGTCTGCATGTAGCAGTGTTTATTTGGCTTCTATCTGTTAGCAAATATTTTTTCATTGTTTCTGAGGAAACTTTCAGTATTTCTCTCAGAAAGTGGAATCTATATGTGTGCTGTTATATACTAGGGTCTGTCTGACGCAGTGAGAACCAAGAATTAATTTTGCATGTCTTTACTGTTATTAATCTGCTTTATTTTTATCTTTTGACAGGAAAATTTTACAAAACTTGGATTTTCAGCGTTTATGTATTAATTACTATATTGTATGACTCTGCTATGTGTGTTTTAGCATTGGATCATGATTTTACCTCAAATTAAATTATTTGAATGTACTGGATATTTTAAACTCTCTGACAAGAAAATATTGTTTAAATGGCTATTAAATGTTATTCTTATAGCAGTGTAATGTGGTTAAAGTATGTGTGAGCTAATTTTAACACTGGTTTGGCACATTGGTTGTTTTGACATTTGGACTTTGTGTACTGAAAATTCTTTAACTTCTGTCAGCTGTGAAAGAATTCTGAACACATTTCAAACTGTTTTTTGTGACAACAGGACAGTTTGACAGAGTTTACTTGTGTGGGGATATACTTAAAACTTTAAGTGCTTCAACAATATGACAGTTTGGCAGAGTTTAGTTGTGTGAAGAGATACTTAAAACTTTAAGTCCTTCGACAATAGGACAGTCTGGCAGAATTTAGTTGTGTGGGGATATACTTAAAACTTTAAGTACTAATTGTGCTACATTATCCAGTACTGTCACTTTTTTTATTCTGGCTGGTGTTCTTTCCTCTGACTTGATGAATCCTAGCTCTGTGGCCCTCTCTTATCAAATCCAGTTGAACCTAAAAAGAAAAACAAAATAAAACTGCCTCAGCCTACGGTTAGTGATTCTATTAGGACCACTGCTCGGCTCACAGACCACATATCTTTTGCCACATCTCCCTCTAGTGTAGCTTTGCTAGCCACTGTAGAATGGGGGTTAGACACATCCTCCAGGGCTGTTTCAGTACCTTGTGCAGGTATGGGAGAAACAAACCCTTTATGTGCAGGAGTAGTCCAGGGTACAAAACCCCTTGCCAGTCATAATACTCTGCTCCAAATATTTTATCCAGTAGTGAAGTTCACAAGAAAAAGAAACAGAAGCTTCATCATACAGCTGATAATTAGATTATAGTTGCTTATAAGGTTGATATGGTTTTCTTGGTTAAGACTATTCTGCAGACAGCTAATTCTGGTGGTTGTGTTTCTATGTATGGCTCTAGTGCTAGTCTGGCTAGAGACGTGTCTGTTGTTTCAGAGAATGATGAGGAATCTGATGAGGACAATGGGGATTTCATACTTGACACTGAGTCTAATCACTTTTATCCTTCAAAAGATGAACTTAAGATTAAGTCTAAACAAATGTCCACTTTTCCTCAGATGATTGCTAAATTTAGTGATGTTTTTGCTCGAGAGCAGTCAGGAATGATCCCAGAGACAAGCAGAGTATATGACCTCATAGAGGCTGAGCTGCTTCATTCCGTGGTTACCCCCCCTTTCTTACTGGCTTAGAAGATGATTTTAGAACTGCTTGCAGGATGCTAGAATCTATTCCAGCAGTCTCTAAAAAGCTCAGGGGAAAATATAGGGTCTCGTTGGATGTGACAGGTCTCTGCTCTTATTTGATTGCTGACCCTGCTCAAATAAAATGCATCTGGCTTCATCTAATCCAATGCCCCTAGATAAAGACGGAAAATGGTTAGATCTTCAGGGCCAAAGGATGTCCTTTTCTAGTAATCTAGCCTTTAGAATGTTAAGTTATTAAAGCTATATGTGGAAATGTATAAGCTAAAACAAAGGCAATAGCCATAAATTATGTACCCGCACACAAATTGGTTCAGCAATATCCTTATTTATGGGACATGATAAAATGAAGTATTTAGAAGTATTGATTAAAATGATTCTGGTGTGGCAGCTAAGGATATATGGGAAGAGACTAAACAAAAGATGATATAAAGACTGAGAAAATAGTTTGTATATGGGTATGGATAGTAAGATACAAGCAGTCAAAATGTTTTTAGTTCTTCAGGCATATTTTTATCAACCAGAGGAAAAGTTGTGGATAGCAATTAATAAAGGGTTGAAGGATTTAGCTGGGAGGTGAAGACAGCAAGAGTCAAGTGGGATAAACTGATTCTTCCAGTAGAGCAGGGCGGATTGGGATTACCCAATTTGAAGGGGTATTTCAGAACTACACAGTTAAGGCCCCTATACAACAAGCAGAAAGCTATAATTCAAAGTGGAAAGGGAAGATGTTGAAACAGGGTGAAGCTCAAGAGACAAGGAGAGACTGGGATTTTGGATAAAGGCCTTTAAGGAGAATAACAGTAATCATACAGAATATTATATCCATAAAATAGCAGAAAGTATTCTAAGAACTAAGCCAACACGGAAATGGGGAAAGGAGATTATGATGATAGGGATGACTGCAATTAGGGATACAGAAAATAGGCAACATCTCAGAAGTTAGAGTGGAAATTTTTGATATTTGCTGTGTCTGGCTTACATTATCAATTTCCTGCATTACACTTTCGGCTATCTTCTGCATTCTGTGGGTTTACAAAGTGTCTGACCCAGTGGTTGCCTCTTGCAGAACCCTAGACATCCACATTTTTCCTTATATAGACATTTTTCTTTGTATAGGCAACTTGCTGATTGGTGCAGATTCTGTGTCCATGTGCTTGGATTCCTTAGATGAGTTTGAATCCCTCCTTTGCCACCTGGCCTTCAAATTGAACCTTCAAAAAGAACTTCCTCACACCCCCTCAGTCAACTGATTTCCTAGGGTGTTTGAAAGACACAGTAAAAAGGATGACCGTTCTGCCAGAAGACAAAGTTCTGACATATCGGGGCATTTTCTTGGAATTTTCTCTTATAGACATGGCCTGAGCAAGGGCGATCATCAAAAGTTTGGGCATAATGGCATCAGTGATCCTCATGATACCACTAGCCAAACTACACGAGAAAAATTCAATGGTACTTAAAAAATGTTGGACCCAGCACCTTCATCCCTTGGATTTCTAGGTACCAGTATTGGGATTTGTGAAACAAGAACTGATTGATAGAAGGATCAACTGTCTCTGAATCCAAGACTCCCTTTTTCTCTTCAGACAAGTCCAGGCTGTCCACTTGGACTCTTTAGATTTTGTGTGGGAGAAACATCCATGGGAGTTCAAATGCAGGCCTTGTGGGGTCTTCTGAACATGCCAAAGCGCATAAACATAAAAGTGATGCTAGCAATGAAATTACATAGTTGATTAAAGCAGGACATTACATGAATCCCTGACTCTGCAGAGGTAGTACTTCTCCATGAGCAACATTCACCTAAAACCATTACTACCTGCAATATACCCAAAACTCACCTAATGATCCAGCAGAGAATATATGGGTTACATTCAGTCTAATAAAGCCAAACCCCGCTAGCTGTGGATGTGCACGTTTCGGCCTTTTTAATTACCTCATCAGCATGGCATAAGTCGATTGGCCTGAATGTAACAATAAAGGCTTAAAATTTAAATCAACCATAGTCATTCAGAAACCATGTAGCTGAAACAAGTGATGTACTTAATGGGTTATTTGCATATATATCATGAGCCTCCATTACAGGAGGTTTAAGGTATCACACAGTAAAAACTCTAGCCTAGCTGGGTTTGTCTTACAGTTTTTACTGAATGGTTTGTGTGACATTTTTACCCTTTGGTTTAAATGTTATTTGGGATATTATGCAGCCACCTTAATCTGTACATGCATCAGCTGTATTTAAAGACCCTGTGTTTCTGAAGCATAGCCAAAATTATCCATTTAGGTTGTCCTCATAAGGCCAATAAAAAAGGCCAATACATACATGTCCACAGGCTGTCTGGTTTGGCTTTATTAGCCTGAAGGTGATTTCAAAAAGTATAAAAGGCATTGACATTCAGGAGCAATGTAGCAAAAAACTATCCACTTAGGTTGTGCTCATAAGGCCAATAAATAGGTGAACACATGCATGTCCACAAGTTGTGCAGTTTGGCTTTATTAGCCTGAAGATGATTTTAAAAAGTATAAAAGTCATGGACATTCAGTAACAATGTACCTGAAATACTTTATGTCCTTAAGGGGTCATTAGCAAATGTGTATATATTCCATTGGCCTCCATTACAGGAGGTTTAAGGTATCACACAGTGAAGACTCTAACTTGGCTTGGTCTTTCTTGCAATTTATATAGATTGTCTCTAGCTTTCTTTTTTCTTTACTGGGCCATAGGAACTGTCCCATGAATTCATGCAGCACCTAAATTTTAATAATTTTTAGTAACAAATTCACTGTCACATTCTCCCAGGGCAGATTTCTTATTTGGATGTTTTCTCAACAGAGAAAGATAAGCAGGAAATGCATATATAAGAAAATGACCAGGTCCAACACATTATTTCCCACCAGCGATCATTAGCCACAGCTTGTTTCAGCTTTACCTAAAGGGAAATATAAATGATTTTGAGATAATGTAATACTAGAGAAGCCTTTTTGAAAGATGCTGAAAGCACCGCTCAAAGGTCTTTGGGTCGTGGTTATTTTAGATTAGCTGTATTGAAAGCATTCTATCAGGTACACAATTTCTGTAATAGCTCTAAGGTGCAAACATACACAAGAGATCCACATTTTGCATAGTTATTCCTAAATGTGTTCCTATTTATTTTACTGTGAAATATGCATGTGCTTCACACTATTTGGTAGGAATTGTTAAAACGCTAGCAGGTACTAGTTTTGGATGAGATTTTGAAAGACAATTTACCTTCATGTCATGCCATGTCATGTATTGTAGGAGCAAGCGGAAGGGATGAATTAATTTTAAATTTTAAATTGAATTCCCCAGTAATTCCTTTTATTACTTTTAAGGTGCCCCCCTTTTGGATGTTGAAAAGAAAAAAATATTAGTAATAGAGTAATTGTTTCCCCCCTTTTTGTCATTCATGCCATTACAGATTCTTGTAAATTATTTGCAGTGGAAAACCATTTGGACTTTAAGAGTTAGAATGCAAGAATACCTTTCAGATTACAAAGATAAGAGTTTTGACAATAGTATGCATACCATTTCATACAGTTCACTTTGGAAATTTTCCCTCTCTCTATTTTTTTCATATGAGGAGTGTACATATTAAAATATAATGTTTTAGCCTCTTTACATTTCATAGAGAAAGGAGATCTCTGTTTGAATGTGGAATGACACAATGTTGAATAGGTAATGATTCAGCTGATAATCTTAACAACCAGGACATAGAATGCAAAACAATATATATATATATATATATATATATATATATATATATATATATATATATTTATGGGTCTACTTTACATGGTCGACTTTCACATGACTGTGACCATATGATCGACTTTCAGAATGCAGACCATGTAAAATAAGCATAAAAACACAACAAACACTTACCTTAAACTGTTAACGGGGGGGCTATGCCCTCCTGCACCCCCCGTGAAAGGCTCTGCCCCCCACACCTCCCTTAACTTTAATATACCAACTCCAAGATTGCACTACAGTGCGGAAGTGGGAAATTGTCCCATTTTCCCATTCCGCATTGTGTGTTGATAGCAGTTCCCCATGGTCGGCTTTTCAAAAGTCGATCATATGGTCTCGGCCATATGAAAGTCGACTTTATAAAAAGTCGACCATGTGAAGGGGACCCATATATAAATATATATATATATATATATATATATATATATATATATATATATGTTTTGTTTGCACCCCCTATTAATTATATATACCCACAATGAAATCATGCCTCGATCATCATTGTTCTGTGATCTCAGCTAATGCAATTCCCATTCACTTCTCTGGGTCAGGGTTCTATCTATTGGTATTACTGGCTCGATGTGTAGACATTTGACATTGTGGCTTTTCAATGTTTTGACAGGAATTCCTATATATATATATATATATATATATATATATATATATATATATATATATATAAAAGGACAGTCATTTTTACTGTATCTCACTTCAGTGAATCACAAATGGTTGAGCAAATTTGACTGAAAGATCATGTCATAGAATCTAATTAAGCTGAAAAACATTATCGCACCAAACATACCTTAAAATTTATAAACCAAAAAAAGGTACTTGGAAAGTCTGTTTCCCACTTTGCACTCAGTCTTTATTAAAGCCAGTAAAAACACTAACAATAATCACAAATCCAAGTGATTATTCTTAGTGTTTTTACTGGATTTAATAAAGACTGAGTGCAGCATGGGAAGCAACCTTTCTGAGTCGCTTTTTTTTAGGCTTTATTGGTCTTGTTTGGGCACTTTCTCCTCCTTATTTTGTTTATACCTTAAAATTTTGTTTTACCCACCCACCTCTGTTGTGTTAAATATGATAACTCTACAGTCAAGCAACACTTCTGAAAACAGGAAAAACTGCACATAGTGAATCTCTGCTTATGCACAAGCACATTTCAAAGAAAATGTCACTTAAGCAAACATACCTTAAAAATTATTTATTTACAGGGGACAAGTCCTGTTTGCCTCCCCCACATCCTCTCACTGAAATATACTAACTCCATCACACAACAGTTGAGAAAAGAGAATGAACAGTCACAGGGAATTACTGCTTCTTTACAATCTTCACTCTGTTGAGATTTGGTCAAATGAGTTTTAGTCAAATATGATTTCTCTCAAATTTGTTCACCCAAATATGATTCAGCAAAATGTGATTGAGTCGAAACATCTGCTAACGTGTGTGTGTGTGTGTGTGTGTGTGTGTGTGTGTGTGTGTGTGTGTGTGTGTGTGTGTGTGTGTGTGTGAAAATATATATATATATATATATATATATATATATATATATATATATATATATATATGGGTCTATGTTACATAATCAAACCACACTTCGACAAAACTCTTTTCGTAAAGACGAGTGAATGTTCAATAAAGCAAATGCTCAATCAGTGAAAAATACCACATAGAAAGGAAGCACTTGGCCACCTTATAAACACCACACACACCGTAGTATATCAAAGCCAAGAGGTGGGGGGCTGTGCCACCCACACCACCCCTAAATATATATATATATATATATATATATATATATATATATATATATATATATACACATATATATTTCAACTCTGAGATCGCACTACTGTAGGTAAAAGAGTAGTTTCCTAACATTGGCCAACTGATTCCTTTCTCTGTGGAATTCTTTGCTAATGTGAATGTTCGCTTTACTGAACATTTGCGCTTTTCATCTCTACAAAATCAGTTTTGATGAGGTGTGGGTCGATTATGTGAGGTAGACCTGTATGTGTATATATATATATATATATATATATATATATATATATATATATATATATATAATAGAGCACCAACACAGTCAATACAGCCACAATAAACACTTCAAGTCAAAAAAACAAAGTTTTGAGGAATAAAATCCAATTATCTTTAATAAAAGGTGCTAAAAATACAGGTAAGATATTTAAGATCAATGCCTCCTCTGAGATTAATGTCAATCAAATTCAGTTCCCATCAAATTAGATGTGTCATTTCAGCCTCTGTTCTTTTGGAGCTGGCTTAAGTCCTAGAGATTTGTATGCCTGTAGGTTGCCTATCCATGACATTTCTACCAGTTCAGTGGCATTATTTATATCATCTCATGTTGGGTTTATTTTGACAGTCTGTAGCACACTAAAATAAAATCTATGTCCTGTGTTTCCTTAATGTGTTTCATCAGTGGATTTTTTCTGATCAGCAAGTCTTATATCACTCCTAAGTTTGGAAATCTCTGTTTTAACTGCCTTGTAGTTTTTCCAGCATTAAAATTCTCACAAAAATCACAGATAGCGAGATATACAACATTTCTAGTTGTACAATCTGCATAGAAATTATAGGTTCATAGGTTAGTACTAAGCTAACTGCCCTTGTGAGCCATTTTAAGCTTAGCCAATTATCCCTTGTGAGACTCAAACCCTGCACCTTGTGTTTGTAAGGCAAACACTTTAACCATTAGGCCACCCTCCCAACCCTAAGGTGTATTTATTTCCAAAGGCTAGGTGTATAAATTCCTTGAGTGTATAAATTCCTTTTCTGTTGAAATGTATCTGCAACAAGTACATCAGTGGCATGAATGGGTATCCCTGCAACTCGACGCATTGTTTCCTCCTTAAAGAATCATTACATAATATCTATTTCACATTCCTATTATTTCTAAAAGCAAAATGTGGTCTACCTCCTTGTATTTTCCGTAATTCTTCATCTGAAGTAAGTATCTTCCAGTTGTACTTTATTATGTCACAAACATATTTGGTGTCATTGGAATATGTCAGGATCATCCTTGTTTCCAGTGGCCACAGTGGTGCAGCGGTTAGCCTTGTCACCTCACAGCAAGAGGTTCTCTCGTTTGATTCTTGGCTGGACCACCTTCTGTGTGGAGTCTGCATGTCCTTCCCGTAGTCGAGAGACATCTAAAGACATGCAGGTAGGTGCATGTGTGAAAGAGTGTGCCTTCTTTGAAGGCTGGGTGTTGGGCAGGTAACTTGGCACCATAAAACTCCACTGCCAATCATTAGTGGACTGGAGTTCCGCTGTGGTGACCCCTAACCAGGAAAAGCCGAAAAACTTTTTTATCCTTGTTTCTTGTACGTTTCTTTGATGTGAATTCTGATTCCCACTCATTCCTTCTTTAAATAAAAACAGTCTTTCTTCTTCTTCTCCTTCCCTCATAATCTTAATGCAATCCTGCATATATTTTACTTCATGAGTATCATAACCTAAGGAAAGAGGAAAAAAACAGGTACTGGCCACCACGCTGAACAGCTTCAAAACTTATATTTAAAACACAATTAAAAACATAAGAATGAGCTCTTTCAGGACCGAGCCTTTCTTCAGATACAAAACTCAAATGAAACTGCAGTTTTTATATAGCTCTACAGTTAACATTCAGTACTACTCCCTCCTTTTCTTTAGTACAGGTCTTAAAGGTATAACCCCATTTAAACCTAGGGTTTTGTATGCTGCTAGCTCAATGATCCATTTAGTTTTATTCAACTCTGTCTCATTGATCAAGTGATAGCACTAAATTCATTGAAAACCAATGCAGATATTGTGATAAAACCAGAGGATAAGGGGAGAGCTGTAATAGTAATGAATAATAGTTTCTATCAGAGAAAAGTCTTACAACTGCTACAGGAGGAATACACTTTTATTTGTGTATCCCCTATAATGGCTAATCATACAGTTGATAAGGTAAAGCAAAGGTTTACAGAATTAAAACAATTGGGGCTAATGTCAGAGGACTTACACACATTTTTATGGATAGAACATCCAATGATCCCTATATTTACGGCACTACCCAGGATACATAAAGATCTGGTTGACCCCCCCACTGAGACCTGTCGTTTCAGGCAGGGGTTGGGTCACAAAGAATGTATCCATTTGGATAGAATGTACATTGAAAAAAAGTTTTAGATAAATTGTGTTTTAAATAAAAGTTTTGAAGCAGTTCAGTGTGGTGGCCAGTACCTGCTTTTTTTTCTTCTTTTCTTTGGAATCTTTGTGGGCAGGCAGCCTTTGGTGGAGTATCTACATTTTTTTTATTTGAGTATCATATCCTCTTTGCTTAAAATGATCTCCCATTGTCTTAATTGCTTTTTCAAAATCTTCTTCTTTTCTATGAAGTCTTGAAGCTCTTAAAAACTGCCCATTTAAAATATTGGTGTGAATAGTGAATATATCTTGGCTGCATACTAGACCTTAGGAGGATCTTGTTTCTCCAACAGTCTTTCCTGTATAGCGTGGTATCCATTTTACCATTAAGATCTTGCTGTAATTGAATGTCCAAAAAATTATACATGCATAATCATATTTTCTCATAAAGCTGAGGAAGTCAGTTGTTCCCTCTAAGTATTCATGAAAAGCTTGTAGTTGCTTCATATCCCCATCCCGGAGGATATATATATCATTGACAAACCACTGATATAACTTCAGATGTGTACGGCATAGATTGTTCTGTAATACATGGGAGTCCTCCCTTTGTGCCAACACCAGGTTGGCATAACTGTTTGCACATGGGGTCCCCATTGCCACTTCATGCTGTTGTAAGTATACTTTTTCTTTAAACATATAAATATTATGTTTCAGTATAAGTTCCATGAGAATACAAATTAAATTAATTCTATGATCATCATATCCACTCACTTTTACCTAGTATCTTCTAAGTGCCTCCAGCCCATAATCATTGGGTATGACAGTGAAAAGGCTTTGAATATCCATAGTTACCATCAAATAGTGTTTGTTGTTGCTCTGAATAGTTATATATTACTTCAAAGATCTTAAGAAATGTTGTGTGTCTTTCAGAACCATTGGTGCCATCATAAGAATTTTCTTTAAAGGCTGTTCCACATATATTTATGCTGGTTCTATCATCCAATCAGCTCCCACTACAAATGGATGCATGGGGGGGATCCTTAGATCTCAATTTGCACAACAGGGAGATGACGCTGGCAAAAAATTTAAATGAACTAACTCCCAGAATGGCATATTTTGCCTCCGGGAAACTAACCATTTGGCCACCATGGTGAAATTTGCCCTTTTCTCCACTATAGTGCAATGTCGGAGTTGGTATATTTAGTTGGGGGATGGTGGGGTGAGGTAGCTCACTTTGGTGGGTTTAATTTGTTCCAATTTGTTTTTTACTTGTTGGTGGCCAAGTGGTTAGTTTCCCGGAGGTGAAATATCTCATTCCAGTAGTTCGTTCATTTAAAATTTCACCAATGTCATCTCGACGTTATGGTAATTCATTGTTTTGACATAGATCCATACATATATATATATATATATATATATATATATATATATATATACAGGAGTACTTTAAATAATCTAAACACTCAAATCAATAGCTGATTTCACTAACGTCAACACACAAAAAAAATTGAAAGCAAAAATGCTGACGTCATTACATATGCTCTGATATGTAACTTCAGAGCATGCAAAAATGAAACAGTGACATTTGCAGAAGTGCAAGCCCACCTGCAAACCCTTACAATTATATATACTAACTCTGAGATTGCACAATGCCAGGAAAGGGCATATTTCCCAACACAGGGTATTGCTGATATCACACACCTGTCAGCCATCTGTTTTGTCAAAAAAAGTGTATTAACAAAACAGATGATGACTTTAAATACTTTCTACTAAATAATATATTTATTGTGTGTGTGTGTGTGTGTGTGTGTGTGTGTGTGTGTGTGTGTGTGTGTGTGTGTGTGTGTGTGTGTGCATGCGTGTGCGTGTGCATGTGTGTGTGTGTGTGTGTGTGTGTGTGTGTGTGTGTGTGTGTGTGTGTGTGTGTGTGTGTGTGTGTGTGTGTGTGTGTGTTTGTGTGTCTCCCTGTATCGCACACACCACATGCACTCACATGCTTTCACAGATGTTCATGCATACAGTCTTTGTCCGTTTGTCTCTCTCACTTCCACTGTCCGTCTTTCTTTGTATCACTCACTCTTTCACTGTTATCCTGTAGCAAAGAATCCTGCATCACTGAACACAGCCAACTGCAAATCGCTAATAAGACATTTGGGCCTAAGACCACAGCAAAAATAAGAAATAATCTTTGCTGCTTCCAAGATGTAGTGGTTTTGGAATTGATTATTTAAAGTTTATGGAGAAATGTTTGGGTACAGTGTCCTGCAGGAAGTAAAATATAGATTATCTTCCCTTGAATGCCATTTTCTTCTTGAAAGAGTATTACTGGAAGCATTTGCTGAACTACTGTAGAAACAAGTCTGCATTGACTGTGACAGGGATTCACACACAGCAGCTACAAAATGTGAGGCCTTCTATGTGAGAAGAGCTGAAGAGCTAATTACAGATGTTGTGGGCATAGGATAATGCCAAACAATGGACATTATAAGAAAACAGAATTACAGCAGTACTAGGAAGAGAAATTTTGTGAATAATCACAGCAGCATATCACAGGAATAGTGCAACAGCAGCGTACATGAGTGATAAGAAGGGCATATGATAGGTCATGGCAGTGTGCCGGAGGCAGTGTACACCAAGGGCAACAAAGCAGCTAACGGGTAGATTAATGATGGTATGCATAACAATGTGGCAACTCTGTCATATAAATAGGGAGGAAATTGGATAGAAATAAAAAAGAAAAGGAAAGAACAGCAAGCACAAGTAAAAGCAGAAGGGTAGCCATAAGGCAAGAATGGGTGGGTATGTTTTTTTGTGGGACACAGCCCTGTTTTTTAAATTTCAAAAAAGAAGCAAAGTTGGAGAAAGTACTGAGAGTTGGCTGTGGTTGGAGTAGTGGGAAATAAGCAGGTATTCGGGCAGACATAAAACAAGCAAGAGAGACAGACAGTGAAGTATGCAAATGAAAAGCAGGGTGGAGAGTGGATGCACACATATATACAAGGAGTGGACAACTAGAAATGGGAAAAGTTGGACAATGAACAAGTGGCAGAGAATGATGTGTAATGAACAGAACACATTAGGAAGTGAATAGGGTGAGTTGCAGGGATTATTGTTGGCTGTCAGGCCAAAGCAGAAAACAACAAAGCCAGATATTACTCATGTGGGTGGCCAATGTCTCTGGTCCACCTTCATGAAAAAAGCCATCATCCTTACAGGCAGACATAAAGAGCAACAGTGACCTCTCTAAGTCACTTCAAGCAGAAGGACCCTCACTCTCCATCCTCAGAGCAGACCTAGTGGGTACTAGCAACCCAGTATCAGATGCAGTATCTGACCAAGGATGACTCACTGGGAAAAAATATTGCACACACATACATATGATACAAACAAAATTCCAGTTGCACAGTGGGCAGCCACAGAATACACAACTCCTCACTGCTCAGGCAGGCCCTATTGATAGTTTTTTTGAGGTGCAATTTCCCCTAGTGTGGATTTCTGCCTACTGTGCTCAGGCTCCACCCTAGTCCGCTACCCTAACCCAGTTCCTACCCACCCCCACTGCATCTGCTTTTATACTCAACTAGCCCAACCACAACACCTTTTAGCCAATCACTCCCTGGTAAAACCCCATCCATCCATAATTACAATATATACTCCTACCTTCCTATCTTACATATATCTCCAAAGGTTTCATCACTATCCACCAAACTCCATAATCCTCCTCCATTTCTGCCCCATACTACTACTTACAAATTACATCCTATACTCATAACTCAGAAACACATAAGAATTAACCTCATGTCCTTGTAAAGATCCAGAATTTCATAATGCAGGATTGTAGCCACCCATCTAATACTCAAGACTGGAAAAAAACATGTGCCTAATAAGCCTTTACACACCCCTCACCCACCCTCAGAAACAATCTAGCCACACTAGAAGTAACCTTGCACTGGCTGCACAATAACATAAATAAAAAAAAAAAAACCCTAATCTTAGGCGATGTAAACTTTGTTTGGAAACAAACCAGCCTAAATTCACCAGATATAAAACTATTCAGTTTCTCTCAACTAATAAATTATACCACCAGAATAAACAAAAACGCAAGCAGGGAAACAACACTATATTAGATCTTCACAGATAAACCCTATAATATTAATGCTACTGGAACCTTACCTGACATTATCAGCAACCACCTACCCACTTACATAATCAGGAAGTGGCTTACCAGTCATCAGCAAGTGACCTACAAACAAACCCATAACCAAAGAAATTTTAGCCCTGAACACTTTATCTCTACATTAAAGAAACATAACTACAGCCCCCTAAAAACTCATCATTAGATGAGCCAGTCATGTATTTCAACCAAATTTTCCTAAATATACATAACAATTTTCCCTACTGATAACTTGAATAGTTAGAACAATACTGCCACTTTGGCTAACAAATGGACCAAGGAACCGTTAATAAAAAGAGATCTTGCATGGAAAACAGTGCAAAAAACAAAACCCAGCCATCCCTACAAGACTGCAAATATCTAAGGAATCTAGCTAAAAAATCTACTTAATGACAAAAAAAGCATATTTTGAAGACTTACAAAACACAAATTAAAACAATTCTAAACTTTTCTGGTAGTCCATAAAACAACAAGTTACACCAGGACAAACCTCAACCCACTTCCAGTAATAAATAGCCCAGATAATACGGCAACACAATTCAACTCCTTCTTTATAAACTCAGTCCTATCCCTCACCAAACAAAATTGCAAAAACTAAAATTTACCACCCTAGTTGCCAACAAATTACCACACAAGTTTCCAAATATAGCAGCAGAAGCCATATCATTCCCTTACTAAACAATGGATCGAAAAAAGAAAACTACATTCCTAATATCCGGAAAATGTCATGTATCATACTTCAGCACAAAGGTGGCAACTCTATTGATCTAACCAACTAATGACAAATTGCCATTCTCCCACCACTAAGAGCCTAGAAAAATGCATAAACTCCAATAATCAAATACCTTACCGATCAGTGTGTGCTTTCTCCCACTCAGCACAGTGTTAATCCTTATCATAGTACTACAACTGTCCTCCTCAGCTTTGCTAACACTATCATTGAACTCAGAAACAATGGCAACAAATCTCAAACACCTTCCTTGATCTATCAAAAGCATTTGATACAGTTGCATGCCAAAAACCTCGTAATGAACTTGTTTCTCTAGGTCGCAATGTTCTGACTTTAAACTGGTTTGATAACTACATGTCTAATAGGAAACAAGCTGTTAAATGGCACCAAGACTTCTCTGATTTCCTACCAGTCTCAGTTGATGTCCTCCAGGGATCAGTACTAGGACCCCTTTTTTCATGTCTTTATTACCAGTTTTACACTCCATCAACAAACAAGCAACCATAGTACAATATGTAGGTGATGCTACACTCGTCTGTACTGCTCAGATGCTTTCCTCCCTGTAAAACATCGCCCAACAAACCTTTTTGTCCACCAAATCCTGGCTAGATAACTCAGACCTACAAATAAACCCTAAAAAAAGACAAAGCTTGTGTTGTTTACCCCTACAAACTACCCAGAACAAAAACACTCATTCTACATTCTAATAAAAATGAATATGTTTCTCAAACCAAACTCCTAGGAATATTAATTGATCTCAAATCTCATATATTATCACAGGCTTGTGATGCATACAGCATTCAGTGAGGAGGGGGTGGAGATAGTGTACATTTTGGAAGGGGTATATAATACTCATGGGAACTAGATGGACTCCTTGTATCTTGTTTGACGTCTGCATTACAAGCTTTAAATATTAAAAATCGACATAATCAATGAAGGCTTCTATGCTATAATGATAAATAGCAAAAAAGTCTCAAAAATATAGTTCCGCTATTATTAGGAAGAGAGAGGAACAGTAAGCCACGAGAAAAGTATTGAAGTTCACAGGGAACAAATGTCTAAAACTAAGATGTAGAAATTTCTGACTGAAAATAGCAACAGTGGAATTTACCTTTGAGAATGTATGGGGCTTTCCTTGTGCACTTTTGATTTGTGATAGTCTTAAATATTCAAACCCTGTGTTAATCCACATACTTCTATACCTGCTTTTACCAGTCATTAATCCCCTGACATATGCCTGACATATGGATATTAGTTTATTTAAGTAAATAGGCTCATGAATTCTTCTTTTTACATATTGCACTATCTGACGCAGGTGAACAGTATTCTGTTCTAAGTTGACAAGGAAAACAAGTGCCTTTATTGCAGATGTAATAAATCAGTCGTCCGGCTTGGACACATTTGCATTTTTTTTGCTGCTGTCATGTAGTTCTGCTTAGAGATGGACTCATATGTCTCCTGACACAGTCTCCAGGTGTGCCTTTAGTGATTTAACAATAAACATGGTCAGTTCATTATTAATGAATACAGCCACTTTGTTGGTCAATATTCTAAGGCAGACATGTATTATTATTTATCTAAATAAGCACATTCAAACTCAAATTCAGTAACAAAATGAATTTATGTGCATTTCAGTGAGGTGTGTGTATGTTCTTCTTGGTGAAATTACTTTGGAGAACTGTGAAAATGTCACGGCTGTTTTGAGACTCAGCACAGATCTGTAAAGCTCAGAGCAGTCATGCACAATGCCTACACCTACTCTCAAGGTAGTGTTTTTGTTTTATGTCTTAACTTGGACAGAATAAAACAAATCAATAACAAGTGCTTATCTCTGGGAGTACTACTGGCATCACTCTTGCAACTTTATCAAACACTTTGTTAATACTTTTCTAGAAACAGAGTATGACGCAGCTGAACCATAGTTTGTTAATGCAGACTGACAAATGGTCATGACTTTTTGAATGATAGATTCGTATCTACATAACGGACTGGGGACTTCAATAGGAAGAGACTGCCTTATAGGGTGAGTATTATGGCACCTCCATGTGAGCACCGCCTTTTCCAACTTTGTTTCACTTTCTTGTCTATATGATGGTTCCAAGTCTTGTGTAATACAGAATTACCCCCCCCCCCACACACACACACACGTCATTGCTAAAGTAGATCATTGTCACTGTCATCTGCAAAGATGAGGGGGTGTAATATTTCATGGAAAGTCCCTGCCTTATGGACAGAAATATTAGAAAGATAGGAAATTAATCATTCAAGATGAAACTACGAGGCTTCCAGGAAATCCTCCTTCAACCATTCATATCTTTCTGTTTTTCAAAAGAATGCAGAATTCATTCAAAGTAGAAAAGAAATGACACAGAGAGGAACACATCTACATATATATAGGGTTGGGAGGGTGGCCTAATGGTTAAGGTGTTTGCACTATATGTACAGAGCAGTCAGGATTTATCAGTTTGCTCAAAAAGTTTTCACAAAGCATGAAATGAAATCACGTCAAAGTAGGTCTTCTCCTGAACTACATGTATACACAATTATTGACTACATCACTGACTTAAACATATGCTTAAAATGTTGAAAATGTGTGATGGGTTGACATTGTTTGGGCTTAAATAACATCTAGTAACTTTAAATTTGACTCTCTAGTAAATTCAGTAACAGACCACACAAACAATTCCTACATATACTACTATGGAAGCTTTCTTAGAAATCCAGAGCATTTAATTAGCCATAGCTTCATAGGGGTAACAAAATTTAATTACAGCTTGATGTAATTTGCCATACAGAGTAAGTGGGATGTGCACGGTAGCTTGGACAAGATTACCATATAAAGACAATTGTCAGCTTTCGAAAAGGTTAATGACCATTTACTGAACTATGCTGAGAACTATTAACCACAGAATTGAGCATAAATAAGTGGCAACAGATGCTGTGCAGCTTTTAACTACAGAAATACAGTATGTTAAATTTTAACTAATAGTATAATGGAACATCATGCAGGTGATGCAAGTTTTTATTATGAATCTAAGGAAACAGAGTAAATCATTTAAAAAGGCGAGCCTTACTTCAGGCATATTAAACATTAAACACATGTATATACAGAATACTGACATTGAAACACACACACACACATGCACACAGACAGACACACACACACACACACACACACACACACACACACACACACACACACACACACACACACACACACACACACACACTCACACACACACACACACACACACACACACACACACACACACACACACACACACACATGATAAATAATGTTGAATATTATCATCAGAATTAATACAATTTTTTATGAGTTCAAAAGTTTATTCATTAAACACAGTAACTACGTTAACATTCGGTGGAAAGAAGAAAACAGCAAACATTTATTAAAATAAATGAAATCAAACTTTCAGCAGAGTTAGAAACGATACAGTGACTGAACATTTAGCTGTTTCCAGAGCATGTCTCAGTTTTTTACCAGGGAAACTGGAAATCAAGTCACCAAGTAATGTGTTGCACTGGATCCCATTCAGAAGCTTGACTTTTCAAAAAGTCGAATGTCATATGGTCAAGACCATATGATCGACTTTTTGGAAAGTCAAACTTCAGAAAACAACAAAAATTTACATTTTTGCAGGGGGTCAAGCCTCTCTGAGACACCCACACCCCTTACATATCATATATACCAACTACGAGATTACATTACAGTGGGGAAAAGGGTAAATTCCCTGATCCCCACTGTACCATGATCTCCATTCAAAAGCATTGACATTTCAGAAAGTCAATCATATGGTCTCGACCATATGAGGTTCATCATTCTGAAGACTGAATCTTCCGAATGGGACCCATTGCATTGCATGCC